>NW_015150656.1:605611-618836 GCF_000732505.1 Cyprinodon variegatus
ATATATATATATATATATATATATATATATATATATATATATATATATATATATATATATGTATTTATTGCACAGGAAGAGGGGAACATCGGGCGTAAAGTCACTTCATGAAGGATGTAACAGCTGCTGGATGCAGCGTCTGCAATGTTTAAAGTTAGTCAGGGCTCCAGCACCAGTAGGGAGAAAAACACCACAGATTTGATGCAATATCTGAATCAGCGCCACAAAAACTGATTGTATTTATAGTCGTATGTTGACAAGGCTCAAATTAGAGTTGCTTATTTTAATTCTATAGTTCTATTTTCTGTTTCTTTGCCTTAAATTATGCAGTTTATCTTATTTTCTGGCCGTTATATATTGGATATCGTTTTTTTAAAGCCCCAAATATCAATATCGGTATCAGCCTTCAAAATCTCATCTGTACTTTATAAATAAACTTGCCTTACCTTGTTAGACGGTTATGTAGAAAAATCATGAAGTTAAGGATAGAATAGGTTTGGATGGATGTTTCAAATGCACTGATTACGTTTGGAACATTTCTTCCCTAAGTCTGTGTTGCATTAGGTCAATTAGGTTAGATGCGCAGACATTGTGGATGTGTCACGCTTAAATCGAGCTTTACACATGATAATGTGTAATTTGTTGGCCAGTAGGGTTGTCAAAAGTATCGAAACTCAAAAAAGTATCGATACTAAAATGTTGTATCCGGATACAATACTCGTTTTTAAAAGTATCGATACTGTGCCACCACCAGTGGCACCTAAGCAGTCATTCATCTAAAGTGCAGAATAGAGGACAATGCACATTCAGAACACTGTGTGATTGAATATTTCTACGCACTTTTCAGTTTCAGACTTTTTTTTGTAACAGGTGCAGCTGCTGAGAATTATTTTTGTTTCTTAACCGGTTTGGATAGTGTCATTGTTATGTGTGCGAAGCATAGCCAAGGAAGGAACACTTAATTTTAATTTTATAAGTTTGTCATCAAGCTTGCTTAATATTGTGCACAGCATACAACCTTTATTGTATTTATTTATTGTATTTTATTTATTAATGAAAATATTTATGTAGAATTTTGGAGTCTTTGTTTTTATCCTTGTGGTATCGAAAATAGTATCGAGTATCGAGTATTTTCCTTAGTATCGGTATCGAGTTGAAAAGTTTAGTATCGTGACAACCCTATTGGCCAGTTAAGATTTCTCAGGGGGAGGATTTATGGAGCTCTGTGGTCAGCTGGCCCGGTATTATACATTAGCAGCCGTTCAAAATGGGCCTTCGCAGTCAAACACCAATCGAATGGCAGAACACTTCCCTCCAACTCCCAGGGATAAAACTTCCAGCCGCTGGAGTGACCCCCTCTTGCATATTTTCAGTGAGTTACAGGGTCTGACCAGAAGATGACGCTTCTCTTTAGATCTTAATGTCCACAAATCATGGCAGAAAGAATATTTTAGTATAAATATTGATGTTTAAAAGGGAATTGTAGGGGACCAGCCACGGACCCATCAAGGAAAGTGGTGAAATTTTGAATGGCTACTACTGTAGAGTGAAAATTGAGAGAACTGTGTTTTACCCGCTCCAGCGGTTCGAATGCAGCTGGCTCCAATTCCCTGTGAATTAGCTTTTATAAAGTAGGACGGAGCAATTTATGTTTGCAAATTCATTTTATTTTCCTTTGCACTAACCACAAGCTTGTAGATGTTTTACTCCAGGGTTTAATTGTTGTCATGACATTGAAAGCTTGCTTGTCCAGAGTCCGCTGTTGCAGAACTTTACTGTTACTGTTTCCTGGAAAGTGTTTTCTGGCATGCATTAATCTGCATGCTGTCTTCAACCCTCTCTTCCCTTCAGTGTGGCAGCAAACCCACTTGAAGGATATTACTGCCACCTAAAGGGCTGGAGAAAGAAAATCAATATCTTATTTTTGTTAAATGGAATGTGACTAAAATTAAAAGCCTCTGCAATTTGGAAATGGTGTTTTGTTAAATTGCAATTATATTGCAAATGTAATAGATTTCTCAGGCTTAATATAAAGGAAAGGTTTGGGTTACCATGTACACATGGTTTTATACAGAAAATTTCCATGCTTTGCAAGTTTCTAGGTTTCTTCATCCTAGTTTCCTGTTGAATCCAACTTTTGCACAATCATTATCTCATCTTAAAACCTTTAGCCTCCAAGGAGGTTTTTACACCAACCTCCAGTTTAGAATTGCATGTTGCTCTAATGAGTTCCAATGTTTTTTTTTTTCAGATGATGCAGCTGACCAGCGTACTTGCCTTATCTGTGGAGATCGCGCCACAGGCCTGCACTATGGCATCATCTCCTGTGAAGGCTGCAAGGGCTTCTTCAAGCGCAGCATCTGTAACAAGCGCGTTTATCGCTGCAGCCGGGACAAGAACTGTGAAATGTCCCGTAAGCAGCGGAACCGCTGCCAGTATTGCCGTCTGCTCAAGTGTTTGCAGATGGGGATGAACCGCAAAGGTAAATGGGGGCCACGTCACAATTACATTATTTCAGGACAGAAAATCAAAAGCTATTAAAATTTTATTTAATGATAATAAAAGTCGGTATCTTTTTAATTATGCATCATAGATCAGTTCAGATACTGAGGTTATGTGGCTCTTTGACATAAAGTATTTCTATTTTCCAATCAGCCACTCATTTTGTATACAATGTCTGTGTTTTTCCCTATAATCAGCTGGTCTTTTTAGATCCTACTTAAAACTGAGGGTTTGTGTCCAAATGCAGATCAGAAATGTAGACAAGCAGTCAGGATTGTAAAGTATTCTCACAAACAGCAGCTGTTAATATCATTAGGTCTAAATGAATCTGCTGATGCCATAAACCCTGTTTGCTATGGTAACAGGATAATAACTGGAAACAAAAACATTTATTGTAAAACATTAAGTGATTAAAGTAAAGCCCAAAGCTCTGGCTATGTGGAACATAACAGTTTTATTGTCTTTGTTTTCTTAGATCCCATTAGGAACCAGCTCTAGTACCAGCTGACATGTTTAAGATCTTTATATGAAAATCAGACTAAAATTGCTCAAATTAGTAATGCCTGTTGGTTAATTTAGGTTTAATCTGAATAGGGAAACAGTTACTTTTTCTCTCATAAAGCTTCGGTCTGAACCTGAAGACCAAAACAGCCTTTTGCCTAAATGTTGGGATATTTCTTACTGCTAGATGCCTTAAAGCTATTGCTTCTTTCAGTCATTAGGTTTTGTATTGTCCCACGCTGCCCTCTAGTGGTAAGCATGTTATATACAATATCTGGGGCTTCCAGAATGGTTGCCCATTTACTACATAATTGTCCAGTTTTATTAAATCTAAGACTGCTTTAAGGCATTTTGGAAATTCATTGCTAATAAAAAAAAGCACATATGGGTTATGATAAAAACAGGAAAGCAACAAAGAAAAATCCTATTTTAGCCACTAGGTAGCAGTCTTATACTTGTAATGTGAACTGATGTGGACTCTCTTCTTTCCTTTTGGCATGCAGCAATCAGGGAGGATGGCATGCCTGGAGGGAGGAACAAAAGCATCGGGCCTGTGCAGGTAAATCAGCTGAAATGTTGGTTTATGTGACTTCAGCTGGGTTTATGCCAACACAGAACTACTTCCTGCATATTTTCATTCTGTCTCACCCTCAGAGCCAGCTCACATATAGGCAACCTATTAAAAGCTGAGCCATTCACCGAATAACAGCTTCTAAGTGTTTGAGCGCCTTAAGCTTCCACATTTCATGCAGAGTTATGAGAATGAGCCCTGACCTTGTTATATCAGCAATCGCGCAGCTGCTGATTCTTCCTATTCAGCCGTAGCTTCATTATTGACGAGAGGGAGAAGAGCTGAACGGTCAGGAAAATGTGCGACACGAGGATAAGTGGCGTAGAGGCGCTATTCAGCAAAGCGATGTGTTCGATTCTTTTCTGCTCAATTCACCAAGTCAAAACACAGAAGCGCCCACCTCCATGAAGAAATAAAAAAAAAATCTCCCTTTTATTTCTGCAATTGCACCTGAAAGGGGACCTTTCTCTCATTAATATGGAATAAATGGCCTGTTTTGGTTGATGTGCTGAATTGATAAAAGTGAAAATGAATTGACCCTGGTCGTAGCTTGGAGACCCCACATTTCCCAGGATGGTAAAGCCTTTCATCATTGCCTCCTTTGTTTGTATTTTTGCCTCCGTTGACCTGCAAGGATTCTATTTATTTAGGTGTGTATGCCACTGCATTGAACACTGCCGCACACACACGCCTCTTTTTCCTCTAGTTCCCTGTTTCATTGTGTGATTGTGTCCTTGCTCTTCACCGCTTAAGTAAAAAGCTGTTGGCTGCCAGTCAGCGCAATTCAATTAAACTGAGAAACAGATTTTCATTAAACATGTTTATATGTTTTTTTTTTTATTTTCAGATCACAGAGGAGGAGATAGAGCGAATTATGACAGGGCAGGAGTTCAAGGAGGATGCCCCGGAGCACACCTGGGGAAACAACGGCGACAGCGACCACAGCTCCCCCAGCAACGGGGCCTCTGAGGGCAACCAGCCGTCGCCTGCCTCCACTTTGTCGTCCAAGTGAGTCGTTCATCTCACCCACTCAACAGAGCAGTGCTAGCACTTGCCCCCATCATTGAGATAATGAGCTGGCCATGACAGCCTAACACCTCATTCCCATCTCACCCACAACTTAGTTAAGGCATTCTTAAGGCAGCCAAAGACTGCCTGAGTGTTCACCTCCGCACTCACGCTTGGTGATGATGGCAATCTCTGAGAACTTGTTACACTATCTGCTTTCCTCGCCACGGAGACAAGCGCATTGTCTGCACTCATCAAGGACAAATATTGTCTAGGCACCGGCATGACGGCATTTATTTTAGTCTCATTTTGTGTAAACATTCGATTAATCTCAGCATTCACGTCTACTGATAGCTGTTCTCAGCAGTATGTTTTATCAAACTAAATCTGAGCAGAAATGATCAGCAGTCCCTGGGAGCCGGGGCTTCAGTATGCAAAAAATGCTAAATTTAGTCTAGAAGTTTGTGAAACCATGCAAAGATTTTTAATAAAGAATGGCTGCTGCTCTGCAGTTCTTCCTTGGATGGAAATGAAAGATTAGGAAATGTTCACATCAGAGCATATTTGCAGTGAAGATAACTGTTTTAGCTAAAGCTGTCTGAGAAAAAGCCACTTGGCTCTGATGAAAAGCCCTTTTAGGACCTACTGTATGAAACTGACTGTAATCATACGCTCTTCATATTAACCTTTGACTGTTTTCTACTTCCAGCCGATCTGTAGAGATGAATGGCTACACGGCGGCCCTCAGGGACCAATACATCAACACCTCCATGTCCACACACTACCAGCTCCTGCCTCACCTCTTCAGCTATGCAGCTCAGTCAGGCCTGCTGACCCCCCAGCCCCGCAGCCTCTACCCACAGTCCCACCCTTTGGTGCTGCAGCTAATGGCTGCTGAGGACCTGTCCCCACTCAGCACCCCTATGCTCATTGAAGACGGGTGAGTAGATCCGTGCCCACCTTACTATGTCAACATTTATAGATTCCTTCTGCTTGTTTTTTTTTTTTAAATCACATTTCAGTTTTTAAAGTGGTTAAATATATTTACTATCAGAGACAAATAAACTGACTGTATATAAAAACCTATTTGCTAATAATTTCTTTTAAGGTGAAAAAAAGCTTCCAAACCAACTTGGCCTTATTAAAAAAACGAATTAGCTTCTTATCTACATAAATAATTACTTGTAATTAAATGCATGTATTACAGAGCTGAATTTTTCACTAGTAAAAGTGAGGCCTAAAGTAGATGTATGACTGTATGTGGATTAAAATATCTTACAAACAAAACGCATCATGTCTCATTTAAATGAATTTAAGAACAGATAGAATTCATACAGTGAAATCTACTAGGATACTTATGGTTCTAGAATCCATTCTGAGGGTTTGTGACTCACAGTTAGAGCATTAATGCACTTTAAAATACTGTAAGCATAGATGAGAGGCTCAAACAAGAGGTCCCAAAAGAACCCAGAGCATCATTAACACTGGGACTCCCAGAAATCTGACACTCAGCATAGAAGGGAACCAGTTCCTATGATAACATCAATATTCATGATTCAACAGTAAGAGAGAGGATGGACAGAAACAGGCTAAATGGCAGAGCTCCAAATACAGCCACTGCAGAGAAAGATAACAATGGACATGGATTATAATTATTTTTTTACTATCTTGAAGATTCATATGGAAGATGATTAGGGCTGCTGGAAAACAAAATAACTTGTTTTATTAATATGGGGAACAATTCAGAATTCTGAGAAAAAGAGTCAGAGTTCTGAGATTAAAGTCAGTCTCTTTTACCATATTTAACTCAAGTGAAAGAAAAAAATAATAATTTAACTTTTTAGATTTTTTTTCTCCAGTGGCCATAATCCTCATTTTAGACAATATTCTATGGATGCATTATAATTCAATTTTATGCAAAAGTGGTTTAAGAAAAGCAGCATCGATGGGTAAATATGGTGGTAGTGTGATGGTCTGGGACTGCCTATGGACTTGGATACCACTGAGATGTTGTGACATTTTATTTAACAGGTCATTCAGGCTCAGAAAGCCTCCAATGATGCTGAGTGGAAATACATTCTGCAAAGAAGAACAATTTGAAAGGCTAGCTGCCTGTTAACACAAGCGGTTGATGCCTGTTGTAGTTATTAGGTTTAATTCAAATGTCTACATTTAAGACTGCAGTTTTTCTTATTTAAAGTTGTGGTTGTCGGATGCTAAAGAAGACGACTGAAACATAAAGCAGAAACTGAATATATCTGTCAGGACTAAAGCACTTTACAACCCCAGTTATTCAACCAACACTGGTTTTATTATTATAATTTTTTTGTCTCCCTCTTGGATCCCAGATACAAGGTAACACAAGTGGAGCTGTTCGCCCTGCTGTGTCGCCTGGCGGATGAGCTGCTCTTTCGGCAGATCTCCTGGATCAAGAAGCTCCCCTTCTTCTGCGAGCTTTCCATAGAGGACTACACCTGTCTGCTCAGCTCCACCTGGCAGGAGCTCATCCTGCTCTCCTGCCTCACCATCTACAGTGCCCAGATCTTTGGAGACTTGGCCGACGTCACTGCAAAGTACACGCCATCTGACGACGAGCTCCAGGGGTGAGTGGCATGCTCATGAATGAGAATCATTTCTGATCCTTCTGATCCTGTTTTGTGTTATTTTGCTTCCTTTTGTATAATTTAATTTTGGAACCCAGACTAGCATCTCTGACCAGCAAAAAACATAGTATCTACAGTAATGCTGATGACCTAATCAGTGATGTGCAATGTCAACGATGTCATAAAAGTAATCACTTCTGACCCCCTTGAAACATTGAACCAAATCCATTGTTTCAGCGTTGGTTCTGTCTGGAACCTGGCTGCCAGCTGCAGCAGTCAGCTGTTTTTGTTTAGAGTACAGAGAGTGAAACCAGAACACAGAGTCCTTCGCTTCAAGCAGCAAGTAGGCAAGGTTAGCAACGAGCTAGCTGAGTGCTTATCACCTCATGAAGCAAATATTGTGTTTTAAGAAAGGAATAAAATAACAGGGTTCTTCTAGGATTGTTTTAATATTTTTTAACTTTGGAAAAATATGTGTACAAGTAAAACATGGTATAGAAAACAATTACTTCACCAGTCTTTTCAACACAAGAGATAAAATCTTTATTTGTATGCTATATAGAAAGCATAATTATTCTTAAGATATGGGTGAGGACAAAAAAAGATTTGCACACTAGTTATTTAATTAATAGACCAGTATTTGGCCTAAAACATCCATCCATTTTCCATCACGCAAATCCCTAGCGGGGTCGCGAGGGGTGCTGGTGCCTCATCTCCTACTGTCTATGGGTAATAGGCGGGGTGCACCCTGGACAGGTCTCCCGTCCATCGCAGGGAAACACAGAGACACACAGGACAAACAATCATTCACACACTCACACCTAAGGAGAATTTAGAGAAGCCAATTAAACTAACTGCATGTTTTTGGACTGTGGGAGGAAGCCGGAGTACCCAGAGAGAACCCACGCATGCTCAGGGAGAACTTGCAAACTACATGCAGAAAGACCCCGTCCCGGGAATCGAACCCAGAACCTTCTTTTTCTGAAAGGGCCTAAACTCTTTCAAAAAATTAACAAACTACAGTCACACCTGGATTATTGTTTATTCAGTTTGAAGAATTATTTTAATTTTACCAACATTGTCCTTACATTGGGTGTAATATTAAAGAAATTTAGGGAAATTTTCCTCCTTAAATCTGATGGAAAATCTGTGGATATAGCTAAATATTTAGGTAATATTTATCCTTCTAAACATGGAAACTTTGAGCTCATCACCAAAGACAAATCATTAACAATCCAAATGGAAACATGCAAAAAAATAAGAAGTGTTTGACTGCTGTGGTTCTAACAGTTCTCCACTGATTTTTGAGTTAGGTACAACTTTTTTTTGCTTTCTTTCTGGAAGATGTCCGTCTCTTTTTTTTTTTTCTATCAGTTTGTAAACATGGGGCAGAAGGGCTGTACGCTTGGCTTTTTTTTTTTTACCAGGAGCACTAGTAATCGTTATCACATTATTTCCATATTAAAGGTAGATCAACATTAGTAAGACAGAAAGAGATTAAAAATACTCTAAATACATTTAAACTAGTGTTGCGCTGATGCCTTTATTTTGCCCCGATACCTGGCTGTGCAGTATTGGCCGATACCATCTGTTTGAAATATATGTGTGTGTGTGTATATGAAGAATTGCATGCTACTTGGATGTAAAATAATTGCCATCACGGCTTTGTCAGACTACTGCCTGCCTTTGTGTAGCAGGAAACTTTGTATTGCCTATCTGAAATGGGTGACAATAGTTGAATAAACCTTTGGCTCTCTATTCGCCGATACCACCATTTTAGTGCAATATTGGGGCCCTGCCCGATACTGGCATCTGTATCGGTGCAAAACTCATTTAAACTTCAAGAGAAACTGATGGTTTCTCAAGACTCCAGATGACTGAACTGAAACCAAGTCAGCTTTATGTTATTAAATCTAAACTTTAAGACTGTTAGCAGAGACACATAGTGGACGAGGCTGTGGATTTTAAAGCAGGGAGGATTACTATTTTAGTGCAACAGGTTCAAAGAAAATAAATTATACAACATATTACATTTAAATCCCACTTTTTAGTTCCAGGGGATCACTGGCAGCCTTGCACATGGTTGGCTCATGTTCACTGGGGAAATAAAGGAGAGTCGCTCTGCTCTCAGACTGCAGCTACACTGGATGAGGGAGGGGCTCGCTCACTCACTACTCGCTGAAGACACTAAACTCAGAGCTATCGTGCACTAGTTGTTCACCTGCCTCTGTGAGCTGACGGCTGTCTGGCGCAGGGTTCACGTGTCACGGAGCTTCCCTCATGTTTATGTGCCAATAAGGAGGTGAATGCGTTCCAACTATAGTGCCGCATTAGGTGTCGCTGGCGAAATCTGTAAGACAACTTCCATGTCTCTGGTTCCCTGAGTATTTCTCTTATACAAATTTACCATTTGGCTTCACCTTATCGGAAATTCATTCCCTTTCTTATTTGTTGTCTTTGTTTTTTGGAGAAAAGCCTCCTCCAGCTGTGATTAACAAAGCTACTGTTGGAATGTTAATTAGTAACTGAAGGTCTTTAATCTGGATTGTTTGGAACCTTTGGGTTCTTAATTAGTTTAATTATCAGGAGATCTCTCTTAGGTGTTTCCTGCCTTTCTCAAATAGACTGCTACAGATAAACACCAGCCCCATGGATGGATGGATAGACAAATGGTTGGATGGATATTTTTACCTTTTCTTATTTGCTCTGGCCTGACCTCGCCTATGAAAACTCTGTAGATAAAGATGAGAAAATTCCTCCCTGAGGTTCTGGCTCTTATTGTAAGCAGATATTTTTGTTATTAAAGATTTCTGGTGTTTATTGAACTGGATTTCAATGTTAAGGGAAAATGATGTTAGACCGTCAGTGTTTTTCTCTTCCATCTTTAAATTATGTTTCATGCTGCATTGGGTTTGTGCTTCAGTTTAATACCTTTCAGTCATCCAATGCAATAAATGAATGCGTCGTGTGTCGACTGTATAAATTACCAGGACAGAATCAACACTGACCTATTATCCATCTTTATTAAAAGATGAGACAAAAACAATGTGGAACAAAATCACTTAAAGATATGAAGGAATGATGAAAGTTTTCAGGAACATTCTGAGAAGGTATAAATGTTTAAAAAAAAATGCATTTCTTCTATTATTTACCATTTTAAGCACTTGTTTGTGCTTATTTGATTTCCACAGTGCAATTAAAATGGTTAATATTTTTAATCCCTATTTTTTTATGACTGAGTACTGAAAATTAATACGTTTTTTGTCTAAATATAGCTTTAGATAACGGCCAAACATATCCAATCACACCTTGTCAGCTGATGAGAAGATTGACTTTAGCTGTGCAAAATCTTCATTTTGCAGAATGACGAACTAAAAGTAGCTTGGAAAGGGCCTAAAAAACATTTCCAGATTATTGGTGAACAACAGTTGATTCTCTTAAACTATTGCTCCTCTGTTCCCTTTTTAGCAGAGAGTAAATATTGACCTGTATTCTCTGCAGCCTGGGTTGAACCCTCGGCCAGTGGGAAAGGGGTATTGGTTACAGTGTCTATTAATGTAATATTTTAATCCATTTTTTTGATAAACAGTGCCTTAACATGTAGAGACAATAGATATTCACTTGCTTTGTGTTATCGATTCTACAGCAATCCCTCACACAGATGATGTAAGCAGTGACAGTAAGGAGGAAAAACTGCATCTTAGCAGGAGGAAACCTACAGTAGAACCAGGCTCAATGTTGGTTGCCTTCTGCCAAAGCTAACTGGGGGCTCAAAGAGATAGAAGCAGACAACAAAAGGGACATAGAAGCACTGATTCATAGCTACTTTCTATGCTAGAGAAAATAATGTAAACTACCTTGACAGGTAGCCCTGTCCAGGAAAGAAACGGTTTACCAGACGAGCTCTGAGCCATTTTTAAAACCAAAAGTACTTAATAATAGATATATGTAAATAGGATTGAACTAGCTAATACTATTGAATTGAAGAATTGAGAATTGAGATATAATGAAAGAGAAAGATGTAAAGTGGCCCCTATGTCCTCCGGTGGCCTAAGCCTACAGCAGTATACCTATAGAGCTAGCTCAGGATAAGGTTTTTCAAAAATGAAAGTTTATTTACTATATTTACAAAATGAAGAGGTGGGTGATGCTTTCAGAAAGCCCTGTCTTGATCGGGGTAGGTTGTCATTTATTGTGTTTGGGGGCTTTATAATATCACCCATAGCAATGATCATGCCTCCCCCAGGTCCTTGTAACATCTCATCATTAGCACACACAGGAGATTAACTGTTCAATGTAGCCTGCTGGAGCTATGCCAGGTTCATATATCATCAAGACGGATGTAGTTATCAGGATTTCCTTGTTCCACATGACAACAACAGCGGAGACGTTCCAGTACGTGAGCCCAGTATCTATGAAAGGACCGGAGATTTCACTCCATCGCAGCAGGGATATTATTTTTCTCAGTGAAGGGTCTGTGATGTAATCTGTGAACAGGAGGACTCCTCTGGCTAAACTGTGACTAGAACTGTCTGGCATGAAAAAAAAAAAAAAAACACCCCAGGTAAAGGAGGGGTGGGAGGGGATGCTGTTTTGTAAATCATGCTTGAGTTATCTGTCTGTATGGCAGACATTTTTCTAATATATGGTGGTGCTCCACCACTCCGGACAATTTTCCTTTGAGTTCAGGACTTTAAGGAGTGTCGGTTGATTTACAGCAACAATGTATAATGTGGTCATATAGATTAGAAGTTTAAGAGCCACAGAAACAGGGAGGAGATGATAAGGAGAATAAAACTTCATGAGGACTTCAATTTGCTCTACAAATCTATGGTAGCTCAAACTGTTTTAAGCTCTTTGTGTAGACTTGACATAATCCTTCCTCATTTTTGTGTCGTTTACTTACTTAAACAAAATGAGTTATTAACGCTTAACTTTTTCTATAAAGATTTTCTCAATGTTTTGTTTTTGATTATTTTTTTAACTCTGTGACTGACAAGCATGTGTATCTGATTCCCCAGTTTCAGTGAAGATGGGATGGAAGTGATGGAGAGGTTGATATATCTGTTTCGCAAGTTCCACCAGTTGAAGATCAGTAATGAGGAGTACGCCTGTATGAAAGCCATCAACTTCCTCAACCAAGGTGAGGAAGAACAGCCGTCTGTTGTTGCTGAATCTGCTCTGTAGTGGTGCACGCCACATGACTGTTGTGTTGTTGTCCTCATGCAGATATTAGAGGATTGTCCAATGTCTCCCAACTCGAGCAGCTGAACAAGCGTTACTGGTATGTGTGTCAGGACTACACAGAGTACAAGTACCCGCACCAGCCCAAACGCTTTCCTGAGATTATGATGTGTCTGCCCGAGATCCGCTGCATCGCAGGTAAGGCCAGTGAGAGCCTCCAATACCGGGTAGTTGGTCAAGTCCCCCGTTTTTATTGTTATTAGGGTTTCATAAAACTGAGCCTAAGTCGGTTACTATGGCAATAGATGCAGGGAGGATGTTGCATGAATGTTACAGATTTTTTCTTGAGAGGTTTCATTTGTTTGACCACAGAACAGCTTGGATCATGGCCTGAATGTTCCCCAAACAGTTGGCAAAGACCTGCCTTTCTTGGCCAGTGACATAAAATGAGGCAGGGGGTTTTCATACAATATAATTCAGATGGATAAAGTTAATTGAACTTAATCTGGCCCAGATTTTAAGTGCCTAACACCTCATTCCCATCTTACCCACAACTTAGTTAAGGCATAGTATAAAAAATAGCATAACATAAAAAAAAAGAAAAAACAAAGTTTTTTTACTTAAGGAAAACCCATTGATTGCATCAATTCACTGACTCCCTCACACTAAGCATGCTTGTAGCGACAGTGGAGAGGAAAAACTCCCTTTTAACAGAAAGAAACCTCCAGCAGAACCAGGCTCAGTGTGAGCGGCCATCTGCTGAGGCCGACTGGGGTTCAAGGAGACAGAAGCAGAGATAGAAAGGCGGCCCCATCCAGGAAACACACAGCCAGGCAGACGAGCTCAGAGCCAGAGG
>NW_015150656.1:619959-629589 GCF_000732505.1 Cyprinodon variegatus
TACATTACCTACTGTAAATTAAGTTGGGGAAAAAAGTTAACAAGTCAAGAAAAAAGGTAAAAAGGTAATTGAAAAGTTAAAAATAAAAGTTAAAAAGTTAATAGGACTAGTTAATAATTATATTTAGGTTTATAAACTAAAAAAATGTGTCAGTATCAGCATTAATGCCTCTAAGGTTTTTTTGTACCAAAAAAAAATGTGTTTCTTTTACTTCGAGTGTTTTTCTTGAATTTCTTATAAAAGCACTTTTGTTATTTTTTTTTTATATATTCGGGTAAGTTGGCATTTTTTGACATTTATTTTGCCATCAAAATATCCATATTTTTTAATGTTACAAACTTAACAAGTTCTTTTCCTTGATTCCAATAACACTAAAGGGTTAAAATTCAGATTTCAAAGTATTTCTCTGAGTGCCCTTTAAAGGGTTAAATTAATGTCTCACTTAAGAGCCATGTGTTCTCTTTTAGTTTCCACTAATAAGACATCATCTAAGGGAGGGTGCATGTCTTATTTTTGTTCTTCAGAAGATAAATTAAAACATCCTCACAAAAAGAATCCGAATGCATTGTTCTATCAGTTGGAGCCAACCTGTGTTTTGTGTTCCTAACAGGGAAGCTGGTGAACGTCCCCCTGGAGCAGCTCCCGCTCCTGTTTAAAGCAGTCTTGCACTCCTGCAAATCCAGCCTGACAAGTTACAGGACCGGCTCGTCGCCCTGCGTGACTGTGTCCTCTGGAAACTAACCTATCTGGACCGCGCGAGCCTAGGGACCGGTCTCCCCTCCTGTGAATGTGACAAGCAGCTAGTTCTTTTTTTCTTGTAATATTTTTCTTTATATATTTATTACACGACAGAGCTGAATGTATGCTGATTTACACTGTGCACATCTTCTGTACAAAACAAATGCTCAAAGATGCATTGGTCTTTGGAGTTTACAAGTGTATATCCAGTTTGCTCAATGTGTCGGCGTTGCCATTGTTAGACTAGATTTTAAAATAGCTTATTTTAATCAGACAAGGCAGCAAGACACATTTGTGATTTGTGACTACCTCAGGAAGATGTTGTTGCTATTTTCAGGTACCTTTTCTTGCTTTAAAATGAAGAGTTGCCCGGTCGAAAATCAAACCTGTGGATGCTTTGACATCTCGATCAGGGACTGAATGTTGAAATGAGCTGCAGAAATCAGAGTTGGGAAAACATCAGTGTTTTTATTGCACTGAAAATGCAAAGAATCCTTAAGCAGAATGTGAGCTACTTTACATACATGGACGCTCTCCGATATGCTGTATATCGGAGGCAGTCCTGTCCATTTAACATTCCATAAGTTAAGTTGGGCGTTGGTGGATCTGTGGGATCACTGTAGAAGGAGCATACGGGTATTTTTTAACAATCATAGACTAGGGATGTAATGCTTTATGCAGGGGAAGGGGAGGGTAACTAGGTTTGCTGTTTTTGTTTCTTTTCAATTCTAGACCAAAATGTTATGCAATTCTTTCTTCAAACACCCACTAATGGGTAGGGAGCTGACAGCTCAACAAAGAATAAATATATGTAAAGGAGAACTTTCTTATCAATGAAGGATCAGGATAAGAAACTAATCAATATTTAACAGAGGAGACTTTCAGCTGGACATGAATGTAGGTCACCAAAATTCCACTTTAATGCTGCTAATCAGACGCACGCTTTGTGTTCGCACAGACGTGCCTAAAGTAGGCGTGGGCCTCTGGGCTCTGTAGTCTTCAAGATCTGATTGAGCGAAATAGCTTTTTTTAATACGTTTTAAAACTGGTTGGATTCTCTTTTTCTTTCCCCGAACATTTCGGATAAACATCATTCATGTGTCTTATTGTATTTTATATTTAATTACCAATCTATTCAAACAGCAGGTTCTACAACCAGAGCCTGTACAGAACTGATTAAACAGGCAACAAATGTGCAATCAAAACTTTCTCCATTCCTGTAGCTATTAGGACTTTCAAAAGGAGGCAGATGTTTAGGAATTTAAAGTTGGAGAAAGACTTTTTAATTCTTTAGCTAAAAGGCCAACTAAAGCAGGGAGTTTGTTTGTTCCGATGATGTCAACCGTTTCTGATCTACATCTTGTAGTTTTAAGTCAAATGACTCCAGTTAGATTAATGGATTATAGGATATTATCATTTAACAGAGCTCAGAGTGTATTCAGTGTGATTATGGTCCACGTCCTATAAAAAAATCAAGGCTAAAGTGTGGAATTTTGGTGGCCTGTGTCTGGACGACTCTCTGTGACAGATATGCACATTATTTTAAAAAGAATAGCCATAAAAAATGGTCCTTATTTTTTGAATATGAGATGATCATTTCAGACTTGCTTAAATATTCCTGATGTGTTCTTTGAGCTTTTAGCTGTCTCAGAATATGAGAACAATTAAAACGCAGGAAAGATGCTGTTCTTGCAACAAATTTCTTTATCTTTCATTTTTTTTTTTTTTTTTGCACACACCAATGAGGTTCAGAGACCTGGACGCTTGACCATGGCTGCTGCCCTCCCAGTGTGTTCCTCTCTGGCAGGTCCCCGCAGACCTGGATTTAAACAGGGTAAAGTGAGTGTTATATGTTGCATTCAGGAGTTCCTCAGTGACCGTGCTGATGTACCTGTAGTGTTAGTAGATTTAGGTTCGGGGACATCGTAGGTCCTCTTGTAGAAAATTGCTTTTTTTCCTCCCTTTTTGTCATTATTTCACTCAAGGTCCCCACCCGGCTCCCCTTTGTTCAGGGAAAGTGGATGTAGTCTGAAGGTGAGGAATGCATGGGGAAGAGGGGGAGGGGTGATTTGGTGATGGATGGCACGTGAGGCAGCGGCATCCTGGGAAAAAAAAAAAACATCACGGCCTCTTTTTCACCAGTTTTCACCTTTCTGTGAGTTTCTGTGACTAACACCACCTGCCCCCCCTTCAGCAGCTTCCGACTACCTCTTTCCAAATTTAAAATTTGAAAATGCATTTTACTGTGCCTCTGTAGTTATTTTGAATATTTTCAGGGTTTTTCTTTTCTTCTGTTACCCCCCCCACCCCCAGTTGTTGGTAATGGGTCAAAATAAAACCTCATCATAATCAGAAGCTGAAAAAAACATTTTTAGATCAGACATTTTTCCCTTAATTCCTTCGATACTTAACAACAGTGGGCGGATATGAACTACGGCAGGAACGGTCCTGAGCTAAAGGAGCTTTTAATGGTTAAAGAGTTTTCCTGTAAAGACGTAAGGTTTTGTTTTTAAACATTTAATCAATAAATCATGTGAACAGTCCTGCTGCTGATTTTTCAAACGTCCACAGAAAATCCAATTCTTTCACGTTGTCTGTTGATCTGCAGGGCTCTCTGAGGCCTTTAGGTGTTCATGATCTCAGGGATAAACCAGCTCAAATCTGCCCGTTAGGATGGGATTTCTAAAGGGAAAATTGTCTGATATTATACTCATCAGGCTGCAACACAAACACGCTTACTGTCACTGACCTCTTGTCGCCAGCGTGTCGGTGTGTCGAATGTAGACTGCTTGACCTCCTGCTTGTGTTGGACAAAGTCTTTAGTTTCCTGTATTTGTGATTTTTAGCGTGCAGACAAGGGAGAGTTCATCTGTAATCTCTGTGTTAAACTACCTCTTAAAGTTGTCATTGTGTTTCTGTTTTTTTTTTCTTATTTATTGCTTTTAGTGCATTATGTGTTGGGTTTTTTTTTTACATTCAGTGGTGCTCTCAGACAAAACTACACAGTTTGCCTAGTTTTACTTCCTACCTCAACACTGCTTTTGACATTTGGCAGCTTTTACCTTAAAAACATCTCAGAGTACCTACTTAAACTTTAACTTTTTTCATTTTTTACTTTATACTAGTAAAATTAGCATCAATTCCATGTTTCCAATCTTGCCTTCTTGTTACGATTCCAGTACTAAGATGAAAGAATGTCAATGATGCACATTGCATTGTTGCTGCAGCTGAGCTCTGCTTTACGTTTCTGCACCGACCTTATCAGAATGTTATCATGTGAATGGCAGTGCTCGCTGTATTCTCCACATCATGATACGCCCTAATGCGTTTGTGTGTGTGTAAGTTTATTTTTTTTTTATCCCATTGTGTTCCCTGATTATTGTTCCTTCAAGGTAACGTGGAGCGTTATCATATCTGGCTCTGTCAATGCTGCTTGTGATCAATTATCAATTAAAGAATGGAGCTATGGTCAAACTGACATCTTCTTGTGTTAACGTGCTCACATGCTGTTGTGACCCTGGTGCGGTGGCACGTGAGCACAGATTCGCTCACATACGTTGTGATGATGCAGATGGTGACAACACCCAGCAGCGTGGTGTCATAACATCCGCTGCTGCTGTTACCGCTTTGGCCATTTTTTTTAACTGATCCACTCCGCAGATATCCTACTTTTAAAGCACCAAGTAGTCCAATGTGATACTTGATTCATGTTTCTTTTAAGAAAAATAATTCCTTAAAGTTTGTCACATGTTATGTTAAAATTTTTAATGAATTGGGGAACTCTTGAAATCTAGGCAGTAACGAAAGGAAACGTATTAAAAGCATGCCTGTATGTGCCATGGCCCCTCTATAGCCTTTGTACTGGAGCACAAATTGAAAGGAGGATGCAAGCTTAAATGAAATGGTGACATATCTCAGGGATTAAATACATCTACACCATTGAATTGATTCATTAAAATGTCAGTTTTCTTAATAAATCTCTTGTCTGATCTTGTTACTGTAACTACCTGTGAAGAATGTGATCCATTATGTGTTTAAAGCATGTTTAGAATGTGTTAGAACTTGAAACCAAATAAATGTGAATGTTATGCAAGAAAAATCTGATTCTCTTTATTTCTTTTAATCGACAGAAGTGAATATTTTACTTAGAGATGGTCTGAAGGTTGAGAGTTACTTATAATGGAAGTACATCAGCGTCAGTGTAGGTTTTATACCAGATATCATGTTTACTAGCTATATAAATATATATATTCTCTCTCTACACCTCGGAGCAGGGGAAAGGTCACTGATTGGCTGGAGGGGGTCTTGTTTTGGAGAACCAGGATCTCATCCCTGCTTTTTGCAGATGACATGGTTCTGCTGGCTCCCTCCCACCAAGACCTAGAGCATGCACTGAGGTGGTTTCCAGCAGAGTGTGAAGCGGCCAGGATCAAATCAGCTCCTCTAGGTCACAGGCGTTGAATCTCAACTGTAAAAAGGTGGCTTCTCCTCTTCAGCTCAGAGGAGAGCTCCTACCTCATGTGGAGGAGTAAGTGCCTTGGGATCCTTTTCAGGAGTGAGGGGAGAATGGTATGGAGATTGATAAATAGACCAGTTGGGCAGCCACTTTAATGTCTACATTAAAGAACAATATATTTTTTTCAGCATGTTCTACTCAAAAGATGTTCATTTTCATCCATCTTCAATAACTGCTTTTCTGGCATGTGCAGCCATCACAGGGCAGCACAAAGACACATCTAATAGCAATTTATATAGCAGAGACACATCTAGTAGCAATTTATCCCCAGTCAACCAAACAGGCATGTTTTTCACATGCCTGTTTGGTTGTATGTGTTCCAGGAACCCTGGAACACATACAATGTGGCCCAGAGCTATGAATCTAGGGCCAACTTGTTGCAAGGCAACAGTTCTACAAACTACCCAACTTGGAGCCTTGGTAAAGTTTACTTTTGCATGAATTACTGTGCAGTAACATAAAGACCTTTGGTTCTGCTACAGTGTGAGGGAAGGCCAGGTTCCTTTGATTGCAGCATTTCAGCTCATTTGCATTATTGTGTTTGTGTCTGTCATCGTCCTGTTGATGGTACTCCATACACTCACCGGCCACTTTATTAGGTACCCCATTCTAGTAACGGGTTGGACCCCCTTTTGCCTTCAGAACTGCCTCAGTTCTTCGTGGCATAGATTCAACAAGGTGCTGGAAGCATTCCTCAGGGAGTTTGGTCCATATTGACATGATGGCATCACACAGTTGCCGCAGATTTGTCGGCTGCACATCCATGATGTGAATCTCCCGTTCCACCACATCCCAAAGATGCTCTATTGGTTTGAGATCTGGTGACTGTGGAGGGCATTTGAGTACAGTGAACTCATTGTCATGTTCAAGAAACCAGTCTGAGATGATTCCAGCTTTATGACATGGTGCATTATCCTGCTGAAAGTAGCCATCAGAAGTTGGGTACATTGTGGTCATAAAGGGATGGACATGGTCAGCAACAATACTCAGGTAGGCTGTGGCGTTGCAACGATGCTCAATTGGTACCAAGGGGCCCAAAGAGTGCCAAGAAAATATTCCCCACACCATGACACCACCACCACCAGCCTGAACCGTTGATACAAGGCAGGATGGATCCATGCTTTCATGTTGTAGACGCCAAATTCTGACCCTACCATCCAAATGTCGCAGCAGAAATCGAGACTCATCAGACCAGGCAACGTTTTTCCAATCTTCTATTGTCCAATTTCGATGAGCTTGTGCAAATTGTAGCCTCAGTTTCCTGTTCTTAGCTGAAAGGAGTGGCACCCGGTGTGGTCTTCTGCTGCTGTAGCCCATCTGCCTCAAAGTTCGAGGTACTGTGCGTTCAGAGATGCTCTTCTGCCCACCTTGGTTGTAACGAGTGGTTATTTGAGTCACTGTTGCCCTTCTATCAGCTCGAACCAGTCTGGCCATTCTCCTCTGACCAGCCCTTCTGGCACCAACAATCATGCCACGTTCAAAGTCACTCAAATCACCTTTCTTCCCCATACTGATGCTCGGTTTGAACTGCAGGAGATTGTCTTGACCATGTCTACATGCTTAAATGCACTAAGTTGCCGCCATGTGATTGGCTGCTTAGAAATTAAGTGTTAACGAGCAGTTGGACAGGTGTACCTAATAAAGTGGCCGGTGAGTGTAGATTCCCTCAATTTCAACCAATACACAATGACACCATGGCCATTCAACCAGCGTTTGGTAGCTTTGGCAGTTGTAGATCCCTGATTGAAAAATAAATCTGCATTTTAACAAAGCTTGGACGAAGAAGGCTTTATAGTGCATTAAAGTTTGCAGGTAGATGGCTCTGATTGTGGACCTCACAGTGGATGTCAGACTATTTAGATCCTGTGCCTCTCTTCATCTAAACCTCTGTAAACATATCACCAGAGCTTTTAGTTAAAACTTCACTTTTCTGTTGACATTGTTCTACAAAAGTACATCTTAAGATCATTTGTTGCAAGATTATTATACTTAAGTGTCACTATATGGATAATTTACTGATTTAATGCATAATTTTAAAAAATTTCCTATGTTGAGGACCGTGGCAACCAACGGAGCTCTGAGGCTAACCGCAGCCAGAGCTAAAGTCAACCCGTCTGCAGAAGCCCTCTCTTGACATAGCCATGAGTGAAGTACTTTTGGCTCGTATGGTTTATTTATTTATTTTGTTGTTTTTGATTAATTTGATTTATCATTATATACATACTATTACTAAGTTGAAATTCAGCTCCAGACTTGCTTTGAATGTGGTGATATCACAAGTACTCTTCTGTTCCAATTAACCCAGATTTATTCTGCGTCCTTCCATTTTCCCAGAGTCCATATTTTCCTGTGTTCCAGGGGCGGAGCCATATGGGGGGCCAGGGTTGGCCATGGCCACCCTTTGCCAATTCCTTAGCCAATTATTGGCCACCGCTACCAGTTTTTTCGCTCTAATACAGATGGTGGCAGCAGTAATATTCTCAAGTGGAATATTCAAAACATTTTATTTTATGTGGTTACTTATACACAATAATATACTAACATCAAAGATAAGTACAGAATTCATGCTCTTTTCAGGACTACTTTGTGTCATTTAGGGTAAAGAGAAAATTATGTGTCTCTACAAGTCACCCAGGAGTCTTTTCAGTGAAATCAAAGATAAATAACGATTTTAATAAAGACTTATCAAATAATCAATTTATGTACATATTAGTGCTTGTAAATATTCATTTTATGCAAAATGTATGACACAAGTAGGTAAGTAATGATAATGGAAAAGATTTATGCCCCAGAACTAAAAACTGAAAGTTTGATCCACTATACCTTTTATCTAGAAATTACGAATGTTTAAATATATGCGTCTATTTGTAAACAAAGGCTTTAGGAAAGTATAGTTTGTCTTTATTTAGAACATATGGATGTTTTGCTTGTTAATTTGCCTGTAGGAACAGTGTAGATTGACCCTGAGGTTCCCTTGCGGCCACCCCTCAGTGTATGTTGGTAATTGCCTTGCCACCCTTATAAAAAATTTCTGGCTACGCCTCTGCTGTGTTCTTGTCAAGTAGTAGTTGGTGAGAACATGAGTCCCTACTCACACTCTTGTGAAATGAGGAAAGACCTCTGTCCTTTAAACACATGGGGTGAAATTGGCACTTCCTGTTGCTTGTTGTCATAGTTGCTCGTCGAATCTGGGCTCCACTGATAATGGCTTTTCATATCTGTTTCGCACGTGGACCTACTCAAAGTTGATTAAATATTTCAAAGTAGCTTTTATGAAACCAAACCTAAGTTTTTCAACCTTAGAGTTGATCAATTTGAGGATTTCAGTTTGTTAAACCTGTTTTGTGAAAGGGACCCCAGGTTGTGCTTCCTTAGGACTCTCCGGTAACTATTAAGCGTTATTGATTACTACTGCGTTATTATCTGTCCTAGTGAGGTTAGCAAATATGAGGACATTGCTTCCCGAAGTCAAAAATTATCTCTTTGGTTTTCTTGATGTCTGTCTGTCTCTCTCTTTTTATATATATATATATGTATGTATGTGTGTGTGTGTGTGTGTATATATATATATATATATATACATGTGTGTATATACACTGTGTGCAGGATAATTGGACAAGTTGTATTTTTGAGGATTATTTATATTATTGGGCCACAATTATGTCCTCAATTGACCCAAAAGACTCCTTAATATCAAAGTTTCATATTTTTGGAAGTTGATTTTTTTATTTTTATTTTTTTTATGAGGATGTCTGTGTGTGCAGGTAAATATTACGGTGCAAAATTATTAGGCAACGCAATAAAAAACAAATATATATACCCATCTCACTTGATTATTTTCACCATGTAAAAAACTCAAAATTCAGAAATAAACATTTGCGACATTCCTTTTCAGCTTAGACGCCAGCAAGGTGGAGGTGGGGCACTGGTATGGGCTGGTATCATCAAAGATGAGCTTGTGGGACCTTTTCGGGTTAATGATGGAGTCAAGATCAACTCCCACACCTACTGCCAGTTTCTGGAAGACACCTTCTTCAAACAGAGGTACAAGAAGAAGTCGCCATCATTCAAGAAAAACATGATATTCACGCATCAAAATAAACCACAGCATGGCTGGCCAGAAAAGTCTAAAAGGAGAAAAAAATTATCTTAAAATGTGAGATCTACAGTCATGGCCCAAAGTATTGAGAATGATACAAATATTATAGTTTCACATGATCTGCTGCCCTCTGGTTTTCATGTGTGTATGTCAGATGTTGTCATCACATACAGAAATACAATTGCAATCATATTATGAGTAACAAAAGCTGTAAATGACTGTTCGAATGAGATAATGCAGCAAGTCAATATTTGCAGTTTTGACCCCTCTTCTTCAG
>NW_015150656.1:630080-631045 GCF_000732505.1 Cyprinodon variegatus
AAATGACTTTACCCCAGTCCTCAACAGTCCACTCCCTGTACTTAATACAGAATATCAGTCTGTCCCTGATGTTTTACCAGGAGAGAAGTGGCTTCTTTGCTGCCCTCCTTGAGACCAGGCCTTACTTCAAGAGTCTCAGCTAAAACACTTTTAAGAGACTGTCCTGGCACTTGCTGGTCTTTCTTGTTATGTATAATATATTACATTTCTGACTGTATATCCCTGTAATTATTACACACTGTAGCTTTAAGGCAGAGCTGCAATGACGTTGAAATGTGTTTTGGGGGATAAAGTTCATTTCCTAGGCAAATATTGACTTTGCAATTAATTGCTGTTACGCTTATCAAACTTAATAACATTCTGGAGTATATGCACTTTAAAAAGTGAAGCAGTAGACTTTGTAAATATAAACATTTGAATAATTCTCAAAACTTTTGGCCATGACTGTACAGGGAGGGAAAATAGTCTACCTCTCTGAACAGTGTCTGGGAGGCTGTGGTGGCTGCTGCATGCAATGTGGATCAAAAAACAGATAAAGACACTGACAGGATCTATGGATGGAAGGCTTTTGAGCGTCGGGGTGAAGAAAGGTTGCTATATTGGTCACTGATTTTTATTTTTTTTTTGAATGTCGAAAATGTTTATTTTTGAATTTTGAGTTGTTATAGTGGTTTACCTGGTGAAAATAAACACGTGAGATAGACAAAGTCTACACAGTAATATTTACCTGCACATACAAACATCCTCATAAAATTGCCAAATCTAAAAACAAAAATATGTAACTCTGATATTAAGCAGTTTTTGGGTTGATTAAACACAATTGTGGCCCAATAATAAAAATAATCCTAAAAATACAACTTGCCTAATAATTCTGCACACAGTGTATGTATATGTATGTGAATGTACATAGTTATATAAATGTATGTATATATCTATGTATGTATATGTATAGATATGTATGTATG
>NW_015150656.1:632370-635315 GCF_000732505.1 Cyprinodon variegatus
TATATATATATATACATACATACACATACATATATCCATCTATCCATCCATTTTCTTTACACGCTTGTCCCGAGTGGGGTCGCGAGGGGTGCTGGTGCCATCTCCAGCAGTCAATGGGCGAGAGGTGGGGTATATATTTGTGTGTGTGTATTGCATTAGGTTAACAAGGTTTTAAACCTTAAAACTCCAGCTGAATAAATGGACCAGAATGTTACAGAATTATTACAGATTTATATTTAAGATAAAGCATTTTATTTAAGCTCACACAATGTCCCACTGTCAGGGGTTCTGCAGGATATCAAAATGAAACTGCATCCCAAACAGCAAAATATTCTCATTTTTAAACCTGAATATGCAAAACTTAATAAAATCCAGATGTAGTTTGTTAACAGATGAGTCAACCTGCAACAAATAGCATGCATGAATGTGAACTGCACATTGCTTAAAAACAGGTAGACCATCTTCGATCTCCTGAATGTACTCAAGGAATCCTGGCAGTGACTGATGGTTGTCTTTGGGGCTACTGATTGCATCATGTGTGTGGAAAGGGCCAGGGGTCCAGAGGGCATCACTTTATTTCCTCAAGGCTGACGCTGAGGCTTCTGACAAGCTGTCCCGGACCCCCACCCCCCCACCCCATCCCTTTATCCTACAACACCCATCCCACCCACCTCCCACCCCCAGTCCAACATTAATGAGATCAGGGCCAGTCAAGGCTGCCCACCCTCCTGGGAACACCAACAGCACTGAGGGGAGCTACAGGGATGCTGTCGGAGGATGGCTTTTACACATGATTATGTAAGAGTGCACGACCCAAGCATCACTATCAGCTATACGATGATCATCGTTCATGAGATGTCGTTATCAGTGTGCATGGTGTTTATTTTTCCAGCGGTTTGATCCGCCTGCTTTCACCTTGGCAAACGCCATCAGACACTGCCCTTCACCTACACCAGCCCCTGTGGTTGTGTTATCTGTACTTAAAGTCCAGCATCCTTTTTCTTTTTGATAAAGCACATGGATATTTCAAACTGAGATAAGATTCCTGGCCTCAGACTTCCATCACAACCACAGCTTTGATGAGAATCAGGGATAGAAATCAGCAATCTCTCCCTAATTAGTGGTTAAGCCACAACTCTACAGCTTTATTCATTTCACACTTGTTTTGTTATGGTTTAGTTTTGAAAAGATGCTTCAGTAAGTTGACCATATCAAAGGAGTGTATAATTTCAGATCAGAGGTTAAAGCAGTGTGAATCTGAACAGATTTAACCATTATGCAAAAATATATTAATTACGGTATGGTGGAATTTCTGTACAACATGTTTATATCTTTGACTCTATGGGAATGAGTAACATGTATCTGACTACCAAGGGTATGAATTAAGTGAAAAAAAAGGGATAATACTAAGTGAAGCTAATTTTAAGCTTTCTTTGAGAAGTGGTATACAGTTCAATAAAATCCTACTTTAAAGGGATAATTCTTCCTTTTTTTAAACTTTTCACATGGAAAACTTCCATTTGTACATGTTCTGCTTCACTGTATTAACATTCTTATTTTACGAGAGTAGAACAAATAAATGTAGATGAGTTATTTAAGCCAGGCATACACTGTAAGATATTTTCAATCGTTGCACGCAGCTACAGCTCAAACTATACAAATAAACAGCAGGGTTTAAAAGTTTACAGCTCACGATGTATGTTCTTGCACTGTATGGCCCAACACTCTGATGGGATCTAACTGCTCAAACTGCACGTCCAAAAACCATACATCGGAGTCAGCGCCAAGAGATGGCAATGGGCGGACTCATCAATCTGGAAGAAAAGGGTTCAAGTAAATCGGCTCGTAGCTCAGTAGGATTTATGTAGAATACCTAATGACGGCCGACTGTATTTCAAACATGTTTGATTTTCTCCAGACCTTACGATTTCTGATCGAGAGGTGGTCGTGAGAGGCTAATCGTTACCCCCCTGTATACTACAAACGGCAGGACGCATGATGAGGCTAAAATTCTGACATGACTGGAAAATCAACCCAAAAAAGGCAAAAACTTTACAGTGTATACCCGGCTTTAGCTGATGGCTTGTGAGAGAGGGACAAACATAAATGTGGTTTTCTTCCATTTTAAAGCAATTGTAATCTCAGAACTCCCACAGCAATTTATGTGAATTAAACTAGAGGAATAACATTAATTACTCTGAAGATCACTTCTTTTCATGCAAAAGGTCAATCTTAGGGCATAATGTTTCAGCTAGATATAATTACAATTTCCATGTCCTTGAAGCTTTGAACATCTTACAAAGGCCAATCTCAAATCTAACAACTGTGTTCTCCTTTGCAAAAAGGTGTCCAAATGATCTGAAAAGTCATTTCCTTAAACTTTCTTGGTGACAAGAGGTAGCATCAGTTGTTTGGAATAACTGATGGTGATACCTTATACATCACCAAGTTTGGAATAGTTCACCAAGGTGAACAAGGACTTGTCTTTAAGCAATTGTCTTAATTCAGCCAAAAGAAGGATTTTGAAGCCTAAATAGTCCGCTTAAGAACTATTTAGGCTGATATTCTCATACACGATTTTCTTGAAGAGAACTGTGTCCAGGCTCAGAAGAGAGAAGACAGTATTCAAGCAGATAGACAGTATGATATCTCCAAAAGGTTATTTAAGGTAACGGATCTGCAATTATCAGCAAAGGCATCTAAGGCAGAAACCTCTGCAGGAAAAGAACACAGGTTAGTGACCACGTCCATCTGGCGGAGGAAAATTATGAAGGTGTGAGTCACTTACCTGGTCTTAAAGTTCATTCCAGGCCCAGAGGATGAGGTTGGTTCCAGCCATTCAGCTGCCAACAAGATGTGGTGGAAGCTTCCCAGAGAGTCACAGACTTTGAAGAGCCGGAGGCCAGAAAACAGGCAGGAGATCAGACCCGAACAGATGAAGGAAA
>NW_015150656.1:635544-638583 GCF_000732505.1 Cyprinodon variegatus
CTGAACGGTGCAACCTAATAGTTCAAAATACAGTCCAACCACCTGCTATCTTCCCTACAGTCAGATTGGTTCAAAGTTTTCTAAGGGAAACCAGCTGATTGCATCGACTCATAGACCCTTCAGCAATCCCTCACACCAAGCAGACTTGTAGCAACAGTGGAGAAAAAACCTCCATCAGAACCAGGCTCAGTATGAATGGCAATCTGCCAAGGCCGACTGGGGTTCAGGGAGACAGAAGCAGACATACAGAAAGAAGCAAGATACAAAAGGCAACTGTCAACCACCTGCATAGGTGGTCTGGTCCAAGAAATACACAGCCAGGCAGACGAGCTCTGAGCCAGCTCCCATGTCAGAGGATGAAAGAGAACACATACAATTAGTCCCCATAAGAGAAATGGGACTACACTGAAAAACAGGCCAAGCTCCAACATCTATAGTTATATACAGGCAGAGGTGTCAAGTAAGAAGAACAAATACTTTGATACTGTACTTAAGTACACTTTTTAGGTATCTATACTTTACTCCGGTACTTATTTTTCTTCTTACGTTAAGTATCTGCACTTTCTATTCCTTACATTTTTAAAACAAACGTTACTCATTACTCTTGGCTTTGGTTTAATGCAGAGGTCAGCGGACCGTGGTCCAGATCCAGACCCACCTGCTGGCTAATCCGGACCCAACCTGATTTAAAGCATTTATAAATTACCACATGTTGTCTGACGACAGTGTCTAAACATCACTTGCGTTGTTTCTCCTTTTACCCTGAAATCCCACATTCTCTGTCTCCGCTCCGGCCCGCAGAGCTCCAGACCTCCTGCACAACGCAAAGCCTGCAGCCTCCACTGTTCCTCCCGTATTGCTCCGACTTCCTCTGAGCTTTAGGAGAGCATCCACGATATTATTATTAAATCCGTTGGAGAAAAACATACAAAAATGAATGCTTAATTTAATATGACACAATAAAAAAATCCCCATTCAGCATCTAGCATAGTGGTTTCTAATGGAGATAAGAAATCTGCTTCGTGGTCTGTTGAAGTACCAATAGTTTGCATCCAATCTTTTAAATAAATGCTGTTAGTTTTTTTGAAATATATAAGAATTATGCTCTAATTCATAGTTACCGATCTGTTATTACTATATTTTAATTTGACAAACTGGATCTTCTTGCCGGTCTTTTTCCTGTTTGGTGCGATTGCAATAGCGGATCTTGACCTGGCCGGACCGGAGCGGAGCCTGAACATTTAGAGTATGTTTGGCTCAACCTACTGCTGTGAAGCAGGATTCTCCGCCATGAACATAATCCAAAATAAATATTGATCCAGGCTAAAAATTTGCACTTTGATATGTGATTGAGAATGGCTTTGCCTCCATTCAAACCCGGGTTTAAAGCCTTGCAGGGCAGCCTAAAGCCCACTGCTCTCATTAAGCCATAAAAAAGAAAAAAATGGTCAGTTCAGGTGTTTTAAAAAAGTATGTTAATCAGGAAATTGTCTATATACTAAACTGAAAGATTGTTGTTCTCTACTTCAAAAAACACTTTAGATTTTAAAATGGAAAAATGTTATATTTTTTAAAATATTTTTTCATTTAAAAATTCAATGTATAAATGTTAAATTCTGTTTAAAGTAACAGATCATCAAAAATGTCTCTGGACCTTTACTGGTTGAAGATTTTCTTTTTTCTGACCCGGCTGATTTTTAATTGGTTACCAATGGTTTAATGTTTATAAATATTTATTTCACGTCATGTGCTCCATCCAATGCAGATCATTGGCTCCATCCACATCTAGTGAAAACTAGTGTCATTGGATGAGTCATATAACGCAAACACTCATTGGTTAGCTAAAGGAAATCATCAGAAGCAAGCAGGTGTTCTTCAAACTGCAAATTGTCTATGCCATGCTACAATATCGGATTCAGAAAAAGATGATGAAATGTCTGAAAGGTCGGACACAGGCGAGAGCGTATCGGGAGATGGAGACGAACAAGACCTCCCTCATTCTTGGCCCTATCTCAAAGAATCTTTCGAAATAGTTGAAAAATTGAGCTTTCAATTCATATAGTGGCATCTGGCTGTTTTTTTAAAAGGTTACTTCATACTTTTATACTTTAAGTATACTGTTAAGTAACTGTTAAGCACATACTTTTTCACTTTTACTTGAATAAAGAGATCAAGTGGGTACTTCAACTTTTATCAGTGTTTTTAAACTGCAGTATCTATACTTCTACTTAAGTAACAAATGTGTAAACTTTTGACACCACTGTATACAGGTGTTGATGGAAGAAGCAGAGCTGATATTTTCAAGGAGCACCAAGGGTTTAGATTTCCTTCAACATTTCTTTTTCAGTTGTGTTTTTGCTCAGTAATAAAATGTGTTCTACCTCATTTTAATTGGTACTGGAAAAGAAAATCGTCTTTGGCTGTTGATCATCAGTTTTTAGAAAAGAGCACAAATGAAATACCCACAGATATTTTTGCAGGGACAGTGTTTGGTTTTAATCAATATTTTTATTCGGGGTGTGAAACATGACTATGTCAATATTGTCGTTTGTTGTTTTAAAAATGTGGCCCTGAGATGTTCTGCGTCACTTTGGTCTCTCTTGCGGAACAATTCTGACATCAAATCTGTAAAACTCTCCAAACAGCAGCAGCTGAATCAGCAGCTAAACTTGTTTAGAGAATAATTTGTTCAGTCTAATAGAAATACATAATGTTGTCCCTTGCAATGATTAGCTCTATGCTATAAGTCAGGAACTCTTTGCCGGGTCAAGCTGATAACCCAGTTTCACATAGACTATAAATAATCCTTATTTTCCATCCATTTCCCTCAGAAGATTTAAATTCTAAAATGCCTTTTTAAAGATGCAAAGAGGTTTCCTACTTATCACTGATATATTGCCTTCAAACTGTTACAACCAACATCATAATGTTTATACTACCTTGCATAAATATTCATAGCCCTTAAACTTTTACACCTTTACACATTTTATCATTTAACAATTACAAACATTAATGATTTTGATTGGGATGGATTTGAAT
>NW_015150656.1:639131-640686 GCF_000732505.1 Cyprinodon variegatus
GAAGCACTGACCTATAAATATGATCTATGTTTGAAGATAATGGTAAACTAGTTCCATAGGTGGTTTGGTCTAGGAAAGACACTGTTATGGTGGGTTCACACCAAAAGCTTTCTGGGTGTCAGAACATCTGATAAACACGCAAGGTGTATGGTGGATGGCATCAGTGTTGAGAGGTGCTCTATTCCATCCGAACGTCAGGATAAGTGTGTCCCAGTGTCGTCCAAGTGTCATCCAAGCATCATCCAAGCACCATCCAAGTGCCATCCAAGCTTTGTCCAAGTGCCATCCAAGCTTCATTCAAGTGTCGTCCAAGCGTTGTCCAAGCTCCATCCAAGCGTCACCCAAGCACAATCCAAGCGTTGTCCAAGTGTCCTCCAGGCGTCGTACAAGCGTGTCCAAGTGTCATCAAAGCATTGTCCAAGCGCCATCCAAGTGTCGTCCAAGCTCCATCTAAGCATTGAACTAGCACCGTCCAAGGTTCCAATGCTGGAGTTCAGTGGAGTGTCAACCAATCCCAAACCATCAGGCTTCTGCAGATGGCTGCTCATATCAAGCCTGGATCTACTGGAGGTTTTCTGTTGTTAAAAGGGAGTTTTTTCTCTACTGTCTCTACAGGAATGCTTGGTGTGATTGATTGCTTTATAATCAATTAGTCAATGCAACCAGCTGGTTTTCTTTAGATAGAAACTTTTAACCTTTCTGACTGTTAGATCTGGTTGAATTGTCCCTGTAAAGTGCCTTGCGATCATGTGTGTTGTAAATTGGCGCTATATTTATAAATGAAGAGAATGGTTGAATTGAGAATAAATGAATTGAATTGAACCAGTCAGAGAAGTTAATCCAGGTTGTCTGGAAGACAAAGACTACATGCAAGCCATGTACTGCTATAAGCTGTTACTATTTTCCTATGCTTTGAACAAGCTGTTGCTTTCTGTGGATTTTTCTTCACTCGCCAGGGGATGCTTTATCAGAAAGTGAAAAAAACTAGACAGGTGGGAAGTCAAAGTTGGAAATTAATGTATAAGAAAGCGCTGATTTTCATTTAGCACATGAAAGCAGCAGACACGACAGAATTTCTTCCAAACCCATACCCACTCATCATGGAAACAACATAAAGAAGTTCATATGATGCTGCATTTTAGTTAAAGGCCATTGATCTAGCAGTGCAGGAAGGATATGCAGCTTCTTCACGTAGGCTTTGGTGAGAATGAATTAATGGTTGGCCGCTGGAGATGGAAGTAGTAAGAACTCATTTGATCTACAATCACTAATAGGTTTTTGAAAGGGAGGGCTGTTGCATGAAGAGGGCACCACAGCTTCAGAGCAAACCTTACCCTGGGATGACAGGAACACAGAGAGCAACACTGCTCCGAACAAGAAAAGAATAGGACAAAACATAAAAGCTCAACAACCGGACCATCAAGCATCCAGAGCTTCTGACCTCAAAATGCACAAGCATCATATATAAGGCGCTGGATGCCTATTTAATGCAAATGGGGCATCAAACCGACAAGCTCTGAGCCAGTTTTCATTACGAAGGAATGAAAGAGAGCAC
>NW_015150656.1:641497-643749 GCF_000732505.1 Cyprinodon variegatus
TATATATATATATATATATATAGAGAGAGAGAGAGAGAGAGAGAGTTATATATGTACCTATTTATATTATTTTGTGTGGTTTGTTGCATATATATATATAAAAATGTTTGTATATCTGGAGCGTGTAACAAAAGTAATTTCCCTCTGGGATTATTAAAGTATTTCTGATTCTGATTTTAGCATTTGAGCTGATGAGGTCAGACACTAAGATTTACACCAAAGGGGCATTTTAGTTTGTTGAGTTAGTAAGGCATGTTGTCCACCACATTATGAGCTGCCTTCGGTCGCCACAAGGAACTTCTGAAAATCTTTTAAGGTGGTACTGGGCAGGTGGACTTTAGAATGACATTCACAGAATAAAGGATAAAAGGTGTTATTTTTGGGGGCTGAGAAGTAAAAGTCTAAAACCAACAAAGAAACCTGTTTTTGCTCTGCTCTGTGCTTTTAAAATCATTAAACACCCTTGCAAAAATATCTATTACTACAATTTCTGTTTTATTTACAGTTATGGTGGGAAATAAGCACACCCTATCTGTGCTAGCATTAAAGCGTAAATCATCTCAGACTTAACTAACAAACAAAGAAGAAACCAAAACAGGGAAGCTTGTGAAGAAAGAAGTACACCCCAAAAATTCAAGAACATTTAAAACAGACACAAAACCTTGGACTTGAGACAAGGAGTAGTTTCTCTTTACTGGGACTGTATTAGATTGCGTACATAATTAAACTCCGTCACAAACATGATGAAGCTGTTTTAAAAGGTAATAACCAAGCCTTCCATCCAGCCCAGTTTGGTGTTGGCCCTCTTATTTACGTCAGTCATGTCAAGGCCAGGACTGGCTGTGCAGCTTGGCTCACAGGCTCCTTTTTTTGCCGGCTGCTGGCTCATGTTAACAGAGCTCGCGTGGTGCACCACGCTCCAGAAGCGTGCCTTCACCAGGTGTGGTCCTCCTTTAGCCCTCTGCTCCCCCCATCTCTTTCCCATCTTTTTCCCCTCGACCCTGACAAGCTGAGACCTAGACACTGATAATGGGACAGCAGGCAACCATTCCTGACCCGTTCCCAACTGACACTTTTCCAGGAGGGCGATAACCTTGTTCCTTCACATTTCTGAGCCTTCATTACAGCTTCTCCCCTCTTCACTTCTTCCACTTAGCAATAGACTGCAAAAAAGGCTCTGCTCAATATTTAGACTTATTTAGGACTGAAAAGAACAAACCCATCCAGGTTTGTGGGGATTTATATTAAAAGCCTTAAATGAGGGAGTCTGGAGAGAGTCATTTTAACCTAGATTTTTTTTTTTTTGTCCCAAACTACAAAATCTTAAGGTTTGTGCACAATGCCACCCCTCTATATAGGAGGGGGGAAAAAAAATCAGAAAAATCTGAGTATTGTATTTTCTAGCTGTTACTAGCTGTACTGAGCAGAATTCTATAAATGTGGCTTAAAACTCCTAGCTTTTTTTTCAAACAAGACATTTTAACACTTAAAAATGATTTAAATAACATTTATGTTGAGATACAAGTGGTGTAAAATAAGATCTCTTGTTACATGTTTCCTATGTAGTTAAAACTGAGGTAACTGAGTGCATTGTTAACACTTGAAGAGTTCTTCCTGACACCCCAAATTTAAGAGACATTGTGCCTATAGTCAGTATTAAGTTTTATGAGTTTTAATGCTGTTCATACATAAATCTGCACATTAAAGTGTCTACAGTATAATACAAAAAAGCAAGCTCTATATCACTGATTTTTGGGATAAGGGAAAAGATGGATTTGATATTTTCCAAAAGTAATCAAATTATTCATAAATCTTATGCCTTCAAATATGTTTTGTTGATGTAAACCTGTTAAGGCACAGACTCCCAGCTTCAACATTTTAATGAAATTTACATTTTTATTGGACCTGAAAAATAACTTTGTCAACACCTTTAGCTAAAAATAAATCACATTAGAATTTTTTTTACTCTATGTTGTTTCTTAGGTCTTATAGTTATGTTATGTATTATGTTTTTAAATCAATAAACCAGTGTTAATTTCGTCAACCAGGATGATGATAAAAATATTTCGTCAATGCCCCCTTTTCCCGTGACGATGACGCACAAAAATTGTTCCCAGAAAATAAAAATATGACGAAAAAAAAATTTGCTTTTTGTTAAGCAGACTAAGACCAAACGAAATTTACGAGCCATGGACGAATAGACATTAAGAAATGTAATTGTTTTTAATTAATTTGTAATTGTTAATATAAGT
>NW_015150656.1:644469-646143 GCF_000732505.1 Cyprinodon variegatus
AAGATGTTTTACTGATACACTGGATATTAATCGTTTAAATTTCTTCCTCCCAAATAGATTCCTGACACAGTGACACCACAGCCAAATCAGAGGTTGTGGAAGGAAGGGAAGTCTGTTGCAGAGATGTTGGGAGCCCCCCCACCGTACAAACCTGAAGCCAAAGAGCAGAAAGCCCTGGAGAACTCAATGGCAAAGTGGATTGCGCTTTCTGCCCCGTCTGCAAGGACCATTGAGGATGAGGACTTGTGGATATTATGAAATAAGCCGACAAAAGGTTCAATGTGTACAGTGTTATATATGTTAAAAAAAAGAGAATCAGTGTGTGAAGTTTTATTCTTCAGTGTTATTGTCAAGCGTTTAAGCAACTGCACCCCACGCTTGAAAGGGCCGGACCCGTGACTTTAAGAGTATAGCTGGATTTACTCAGACAAAGCAGTTGAGACTTTTTCCATTCTTTGTATTTCCCCATATTGTGGTCAGTCTTAACAGCAGTCAGGTAAAAACCTTCGGACAGAAAGAGAGTTATGCTTGTTAGTGAACATATACTATTGAGGACACACAAACTATAAATGAAATCAAAATACTTGAATCAATGTAATCTTCATATACACATGACAGTTTTACAAAATGTACCACAATATTGCACCTTGCCCAGACATTTAACCTTAAATACCATACAGCACAACCTGATAAAGCACAACAAGGATACACATTCCCAAATTATTTACACCACTGCAGACATTTTCAAATCAAGGAGCATAAATCAAATGAGGAGGACTCCACTCAAATTACACATAATTAAAGACAGTAGCAGTAAGATCCTATAAAATTCCGATTTCTTACCGACTGCCTCTTCAGTTTTTTGACATAGGCCCTCAATTCTCTGCAGCTACTTTTCAGCACGAGTCTCTCACACAATTTTCAAGAAGTTAGCAGCTGCTTTCCTAAGTTTCATTTGTGCCTTCACCAATGTGAAAGCACTTCAGGTGTGCACATTAATAGCAACCGCCCTGGGTTGCCACCAATTAGCAGGTCAGTGTAACAGTTATATAAATAAAATATAGAAAAAGAAGCTGTGTGTGAAGAATTTGTATTCTGTACAGTTTGATGTACACTACTCAAAAAAATTAAAGTAACACTTTGTAATCAGAGTTTAGCATCGCATTAATTAAACTTCTGGGACATTGATTTGCTCAGGTAAGTAGCAGGGGGGGTTGGTAATCAGTTTCAGCTGCTTTGGTGTTAATTAAATTAACAACAGTCTTACTAGAGGACAAAACAACGGGATGACCATCAAAACAGGAATGGTTTTACAGGTGGAGGCCCCTCCTCATCTTGTCTATCTCTTTTTGACCAGTTTTGCATTTGGCTAGGGTCACTGTCACTACTGTTAGCATGAGGCGCTACCTGGACCCTACAGAGGTTGCACAGGCACTCCAACTCCTCCAGGATGGCACATCAGCACGTGACATTGCCAGAAGGATTGCTGTGTCTCCCAGCACAATCTCAAGAGCATGGAGGAGATTCCAGGAGACAGGCAGTTACTCCAGGAGAGCTGGACAGGGCCGTAGAAGGTCTACAACCCATCAGCAGGACCGGTATCCGCTCCTTTGTGAAAGGAGGAGCAGGAGGAGCACTGCCAGCGCCCTACAAAATTACCTCCTCTAGGCCACT
>NW_015150656.1:647328-649668 GCF_000732505.1 Cyprinodon variegatus
ATGGTCTGGGGAGGCATATCCATGGAGGGACACACAGACCTGTACAAGCTAGACAACAGCACCCTGAATGCCATTAGGTATCGGGATGAAAACCTTGCACCCATTGTCAGACCCTATGTTGGTGCAGTGGGTCCTGGGTTCCTCCTGGTGCACGACAAAGCCTGGCTTCATGTGGGGAGAGTATGCAGGCAGTTCCTGGAGGATGAAGGAAGTGATACCGTTGATTGGCCCCCACGCTCACCTGACTTAAATCCAATAGAACACCTGTGGGAGATTACATTTCGATCCATCCGACGCCGCCAGGTTGCACCTCAGACTGTCCAGGAGCTCATTGATGCCCTGGTCAAGACCTGGGAGAAGATACCCCAGGACACCATCCGTCGTCTCATTAGGAGCATGCCCTGACGTTGTCAGGCATGCATACACGCACGTGGGGGCCATACAAATTAATGAGTCATTTTTTTTCACTGTAATTTTTGGGGTGTCTTTGAATTCAGCCCTCTGTAGGTTGATAATTTTCATTTCCATCAAATAATGTGGCATCCTTTTGTTTCTAACACATCACCCAGTCCATATCAGTAAAAATAAACAGCATGATTTTTTCCCCCATTGAGATCTGATGTGTATTGAGCAGTGTATATGTTAAAATAAAGCAGTGTGTGGAGAAGTTCTATTATTTACAGTGTTGACTAAAATGTCAAAAATGACTAAAATGACTAAAATATGACTAAGACTAAAATAGATTTTCATCATTTAGACTAAGACTAAAACTAATTCAGGAAGGCAATGACTAAATATGACTAAGACTAAAATAGATTTTTGTCATTGTGACTAAGACTAAGATTAAATAAAAAATAAAGCTAACGAAATTAACACTGCAATCAACCCACCACAGAGGGTTGCTCAGTGGCGTAGTGGGTAGCACTGCTGGCTTCCAGCAAGAAGGTTCTTGGTTTGATTACCGGCCTGGGATCTTTCTGCATGGAGTTTGCATGTTTTCCCTGAGCGTGTGTGGGTTCCCTCCGGGAAATCAGCCTTCCTCGCATAGTCCAAAAACTTGACTGTTAGGGTATTTGGCTAGAAATTGTCCTTAGGCGTGACTGTGTGTGTGCATGGTTGTTTCTCTCTGTGTTGCCCTGTGATGGACTGGCAACCTGTCCACTGTGGACCCTGCCTCTCGCCCATAGATAGCTGGAAATAGAGGCACCAGCAACCCCAGTAGGGATACGTTTGACAGAAGGGATGGATGTTTCTTAGTTCTTATAGTTATGTACACGTTTTTAAATGAATCAACCCACCACATGAAAATGTATTCAGCTGGTATTTCTTTAATCCTGTTCAGTTAATACAAAACAACCAATTTTGCATTTAATCACTAAGATAAGCAATGAAATTTAGAAATAGAAAAAACAACACCGATTTGAGAAACAGTCAAAAAACTGCTGCTTCTCAAGAAACAAACAAAAACTAAAAGAAAGTGCAGAAAACTTTCCCCCGATTTTATGATTTACATCTATAGTTAAAACTCGCACATGATCTGTATCCTTACCAAATTATAATGAATTGCTCCTTGGCATGAGGTGCACCTCCTTTCATACGTTTGTAAATAAGGCACAGCATGTGTCTGCAGCCTCTGGTGTTTGTTATGCTCTCACTTTCCTTGTTTACTCTGCTTTCTTACTAGATCAGCAGATTAAGGCTTGAAGCGAGGCATGGCTCACCTTTCCTGTGTTTTGTCTTCAGTATGATACTTCCGGACTTTATTGAGTCCTAGTTCCTGCATCCGGATTATGATGTTGAATATCACCATAATGTAATTGATTGTTCCTTGGACTGAGGCGCACCTTTGGTAGAAATGTCTTTAAAGTCCATTAATATCTTTTCAAGTTATCCTGTACACAGACAGACAGACAGACAAACAAATATACACAAACTCCAAAAAAAAAACATGACCCATTTGGCGGAGGTAATAAAAAACTTCATAAAGCCCATCTGACAGAGTTTTTGCAATATGAGGTAGATGACACAGAACTGATGGTGGTGGTAAACTTGTTGGTAAAGAGAAAATACTACACTCAAAACAACTGGACTAAAATAAATGCTGAAATTTTGCACAACACTGTGAGAAAATGTGTAAATTACCATACTTAGTGACCAAACTGAATGAAATACATTGTGAACTAATTAAAATCATTAAATCAATGGCAAATCATTGATTTTTTTTCCTCCCTCCCCTCCTGCACTCTTTTACTCCATTCTCTCCTTTTCTTTGTCATAAACTCTTCTTAACCTCAGACTGGTTATTCATTTTTATTTTTTGCTCCTTCTTTTGTAAAAATT
>NW_015150656.1:650579-651352 GCF_000732505.1 Cyprinodon variegatus
GATAACCATTCTCTGGCCATTCTAGCTTGAAATACATACCATTCAGTAACCAGTATACTTCCATGAGATAAGCATACACTTCCCTAAGGAAAGAAAACTTATGTCTTTAATGTTGAAGGACTAACACAATCATATTCAAGTCAGCACTGTCAGGTAGAAATCCTGATGGTGTTGTATACCTGATATTGAGTACCAAGCCCCAATGATGCAAGAAAAACTGAATGGGAGAACCTCCGACCTAAGATCAAGTTCTCAAATGAGAACTTGCTAACCCCAACATCGGTTAGCAAAGTTAATGGAGGTGCTACCAGATGATCTCCTGGATATTGTGAATACAGCAGTACGATATTTGATATAATCACAGAACCAGTACAGAAACCTATGAGCTGGTATACAGTTTAGCATTAGTGATCCTTAAGATGCTTGGCCAAGGTAACAGTAAGAGCATCCACATTGGACAATGTCCACCATCGAGGAGAAGGTTGGAAGCCAAAATCAAGCTAACTCTCAAAACTCCATAGGGGCTCATCTGGCAAAGGAATGCTGCAGAAATACAAACACATGGCATTGGCACCCATCCAAATGCAGGTATATTTTTTATTGATGGGGGACATTGTACATCTATCTGCCACACTGGCATGATGCCAATAAGACAACACAAAACACTGAGCAAATGTTGTGTTGTCAACCAATCACATAGCCTATTGTTTTGTTTAGCAAGCCCCATTCTTTTCTTGGATTTTTAGACACAATGTGTACACATAGCTGCTGTG
>NW_015150656.1:652427-672701 GCF_000732505.1 Cyprinodon variegatus
GGGACAGCCGAACCAGTTGAACAGAACTGTGAACTGCCTGGGCTGATTACAAGAAAGCCTATGACCCAATGCCAATCACACGGATAGCCTTCTGTGGAAAATCATATTTTAGGCCACCACAAGGAGCTACAGCAGGAACATTGGATTATATTCAAGCTGGAGAAATGTCGCCAGACAATGGACAAGACAATGGAAGGTAATTCACACAGAGAGGATTTCATTTGCAGAAGGGAGAACAACAGATGTAGCAGAGAGCTACAAGGGATTTGGAATACCACAGGTACATGGCAACCATATAGAGGCTACAAGGGAACAGCCAAATACCTGCAATGAGTAAGGCAAGTTCAGAGAAGTCAGCTCAATGGAAAAAAAGGAAAATAAAAGGTCCAGTCAATCAACAGCCTTGCCTTACTAATGATCAGATACCATGGGTAATAAGCGGAGTACATTCAGGCTACTGATGTCAAAACCAGAACCTACTCAAAATGCACGGTGGATTCCACCCCACATCCAGTATCCACAGACTATACACTGAGCACAAAGGCTACGTTCACACTGCAGCCTGAAGTGACGCAAATCTGATTTTGATTTTGGCCAATATGTGACCTGGATCTGATCTTTTCATGGCAGCCTGAACAGCACAGATCCGATTTTTTCCAATCCGACCCAGGCCGCTTGGCTATGTGGTCCTGAATCCGATACGAATCTGATATTTTCAAATGCGACCTGTGTCTGAACGGCCAGGTCGGATTCATCCGACCTGAATGTCATTAATACCCAACAAAGGTCACTATTCTGCGTCTTGCTACGCAGAACGAACGTACAAAACAACAACCATGGCAGATGAGGATGCGGAGAGCAGTATTTATGTTTAAACATATTGAAAAGATTGTGTTTTTATGGTTGGAAAAGACCGCTAGATGCGTGCCGGCACTACCATCCATGTTTACTTCATGGAGCATGCTGGCCTGTGACGTCATTGCGTCCTCTAGTGCACATGCGGGACACTTGCGTTGTATGACTGCAGTTCACACAGGAGATCACGTACAAGTCGCATATATTTGGAAATTTGAACGGCAACGCAAAAAAAAATCATATTTCACAAAAAAATCGGAATTGAGCATCAAGGCCTGTAGTGTGAACATAGCCAAAGATGAAGGCAGAGGGCTACTGAGCATCAGAGCCACCACTGAAGATGAAACATCCAAGTTCTAACAATATATCAGAAACATGTCCCCAAGGGATGAAGTGGTTCAGGAAACAGAAAAGCCATCATGGGAGGAAAAACTCCTGCATGAGATGTATCACCCACAGATAACTGAAGTGGCTAATATGACCAAATACTGCCAATGCCTATAAAGGGTCGGGCTAAAGGACAGGAACAGAAGCACTGACCATAGCAGCACAGGAGCAGGCCTTGAGCACCAGAGCAATAGGGGCCCAGATCTAACATATCAGGCAAGATCCCAGGTGTAGGCTATCCAAAGAGGTCCCAGAAGCAATCTAGTATTTCACAGCAGGAAGAAAAATTCTAGCAGGAAAGTAATAAATGGAACATCATAACCAAGTGGCTGGTGGCAGTCTACATGCTGTTTGTTTGAAGACATAATTAACTGTTTCAAAAGATAAATGTGGCACCTTCAAACATTGACAATTATATTGTAGATAATGTTGGCCTAGTGGTTAGAGCAGTGCGTTTATGCTCCGAGAAGGTTGCAAGTATCCGGTTCGATCCCCACAGCCTGCACTCTGAATCCCTGAGCAAGGCTGTTAACCCTACACTGCTCCACGGGCGACACACTGTGGCAGCCCACTGTGGGAACCCACTACCACCAAAGGTGATGGGTTAAATGCAGAGGTAAATTTCTCCAATGTGAGATCGATAAAGTTAATTAATTAGACAATAAAGACCCTGATATCCCAGGATGAACCATACTTGTAAAGGATGATAATTCTCTTTCAGCTGCCTGAGTTATTTGGATTTCTTTTGTTGTCATATGAGATGGAGGTGATGGAGGTGTCTTATTATACATGAGTTACATGGAAGATGTACTTCCAACTGACCTTTGCCATGACAACATGACAATCAAATATCCAACAGTGGGGACATCCTCACCCATCCCTTAGGGGGCAGTGTGCAACTTTACTGCTATTTTTTAGGAGTGTGTGTGTGTGTGTGTGTGTGTGTGTGTGTGTGTGTGTGTGTCTGGATAACTGCAAAAGTTCTCAACAGATTTTAATTACATTTTTACCAAAGGTGAACCTCGGTCCAAAGAACAATCCATTACATTTTGGTGATGATTTAGTTCACATTCTGGATGCAGATAATTTTTTTTTTTCCGAAAGATTCTGTGAATACATGTTTTAAGTTAAAGCAGAGGTCACAGTATGCTGCGGGAAATGAGCCACTTTGGGGTCAGTCTGCGCTCCCCCAAAATCATCTTTGAATGTATGACTTTTGGCTGCTTTGAGCTTATTATATTTCTAATGAGTAATATAATTTAAAAAACAAACCCGATTCAACCTTTAGACAGGACAATCTAATATCAATCATTCTAACAAATCATCTAAAGGCCTCTAAGTACAGAGCAAGCCCCTTTATTTTCAACTATTTGTGGTTTCCGTAAGGTGTCTTCCAAGGCCCCTGACCACACAGATGAACAATAATCTCACTGAGACAGAAAAACAAATTTAATTAGATAAATAACTATATTTTTAGTTAGTTCTTGAATTTCTTTTTATCATTGCCATTTTTAAAATAATGTATCAATATGCTTTTCTTGATAAATCACTGTCCAGCACAATATGCAATAAATTATCCTAATTTGCCATGTCTGTTGCTGCATCTTTAACAGCAAGGTTTATATTAGGATCTTCCTTAAGCTAATATTTGGAGCTCATTATAATTAATTTTTGTTTTTGTTACCTTTGAAATTGGTTTATAGTTAAATACCAGACTTATCTTCGACATAGTGCATACAAACATCTGTCAAGGAGTCACATATTTCAAAGCAAGACGCGAGACATTTATTTCCTTAATATTATTGGAATAAAAGGACATTGCTAAAAGACAGGTAGAGGACCTGCCTGACTAAAAACATCGGTGTGTCTGTCGTCAGATGCAGTATAATTGATTGAGATCATGCTGAAAGAAGGACATAGGACATTCATATGGAAACACAATTTTTTTCCCCACATACCTCATTAAAAGTTGTTCTATAGGAATATAGTTTTGTTTTATGTAAATATAAATCCAAAAAGGATAAAACTTGAACTGTTTCATTTTACATCAGCGGGATGCTGGAACAGTTAACTGTATGTTTTACTTTGCTTCTTCATTGTGAAACATAAACAAAGTTTACAGTCTTTAGAAAAAAAAACCTTAAAAACTAGTACACAGTTTTGGCAAAACTAGTATAAACCATAGATTCTTTTGTCCTTTACCAAAGCATAAAAACACACAAAAATTTTTTTTTTGATAAGCTAATTTTAGAGTTTTAGTTATAGTTTTTTAGAACACCGAAGACATTGAATTTCTTTATGTCTTGACATTTAGATTCTGTAATTCTTTAACATTTCCCCCCTTTTTATAATAAAATCTCTGCAGAAATCGTCACACTGTGTTTTGCTCCTCTGTTCCTCCTAACAGAACTTTAACCCCACCATAATGTGAAAAAGATTTCAGGCTCTTATTGTTGGCATTAATAGGCAGAAATATAAAATTTTATGTGATGCAATAGCATAATGCTATGTTATTTGCTTGAAATGAAAACCTATATTTCCTTATACAAACCTCTGTATCATGTCTTTGAATGAACTTAGCGACAACATAATTACCAGGGTGGCATCTGAACCGACACCCCCGAGAGGTGAAGGGAACTGATCAGCTCACTTGGATTTCATTGAGTTCAAAATTTTCTCACTTTGTTAGAAAACTAAATAGATTCACAGTGGCTTTTCATATCCTGTTGTTTTGCCCAGGTCTTAGTCAGATATCTGCAGGTTTGTAAAGGCCTCTTTCATAACAGCTAATTACCAGCCAGCCCGCTGCAGCCTTGAAACTGACTGAGACTCTGGCATAAATCTACTCTTAAACATCTGGTGTGCAGATAACAAGTTTCTCCAGCATTTACTCTGCAAGTAAAAAGTAAAAAAAAAAAACAACCCTTAAACATGTTAATCAAAAATAAGTGTTCAACCCCCTTATATGTTGACAAAAAATAGTCAAAATGTAATTGTCTTTCCAGTTTTTCTTGTTGAGAAATATCGAAAAACATTTTCAATTAAATAGTGAAATGACCGAAATGTCAAGGACAACCTGAAAGGAACTGGACATGGCTGGCATCTTGGTTTCTCAGAATAGTCACAAAAAAAAGGGGTGCATTTACTTAAGTCATATTACTCTGCAACCTATTCAGAAAACAAATTGAAAAAACTAATTCTAAAATCAATATCTAAATTAATGAGTGCTCATCTAATTTAACCATTACTTCTATTTGCTATATTTCTTGGCCGTTTCTGTCCGCTTAGTCTTTCAATCAATCGCGACTCAGAGTTCACCTCTAGTGATGTTTTCTGAATTTATATAGAAAGCTGTTTCAGGAAGTGTTCCTTCATCTCCTTAAAGGGTTGGAGGTGCCTAAATTCAGCTGTCAGAAGAAAAGGCAGAGTTTTAGTTCACGCCAAGACACAGAGACACACTCACCTTATGGCAGTTTAGAAAGGTTAATTAACCAAACAGTCACATTTCCGCACTGTAAAACAGAGCAGGAGTAACCGGACAGATGTCATGCATGTATAAGAATGGAAAAATGCTGCAGTTCCACAACAATAAATATAGTTTGACACAGAACATAAAAGTCAATCAAATGGCTATAAATACCATTTAATATCTAATTGATATAAAAAAAAAATGTATGCAACCTGCATTCAAAAACTGTGCTGGTCATACTGCATAATTTAAAACCAGTGTCTAGACCAGGAATCAACTCAATTTAATGCAGTCAAAAACTGCATCCCATTGATACAAGCACCTGACGTGGGCATTGTCAGTTTCACTATAGCTCTGGTGAATTTCAATGGTGAAGTCCTCTGGAAATCTTCAATAATTGTTGTTGACTGCAGATGCGTCTAGTAGTACCCATTGATTTTGCTTGTAAAGCGGGGAGAATGGCACCAGGCTAACCGCACCGTGACGTCACTGCTGGAAGATTTCAAGAGTGAGGTGTTACTATATTTGGACAGAATTGGCAGGTCCCAGGCTCAGTTTTCATGCTGAAAATTATTGTTTTTATTTTTTTACCTATTAATGCTAAAACGTATTACGAACGTATTAGTTTATGTATAGATAATGATCCATTGATTATTCCTTGCTGACCAGACTTTTCTTTAAATCCCTGAAATCAATTGTTTCTGTGTAAATGTTTTAGGTCAGAGTTTTAATGTTTCTTATGTTTTCTGTTACTTTTTTAATGTGTTTTATATGCTGTTATTTATATGCTGCTGTCTTCTTGGCCAGGTGTCTCTTGCAAAAGAGACTTTAGATCTCAATAAGACTTATCTGACTAAATAAAGGCTAGATAGAATAATAATTAGGTCACTCTAAATTTCCCCTAGAGGTGTTTATTTGCATTGTTGTTTGCCTTGTCTGTCTCTATCAAAGGTGTATCCATGCTCTCGCCTAAAGACTGATTGGAAATCTGCACCATCCCCCCTGTGACCCTGTGATCAGCGGGTTGAGAGGATAAATAGATATATAACTACAAACTTTAATGGACTTTATCGAAATGTGTAACACTAAGTTACACATTATCTGTGAGTTTGAAGGAGAATGACAAACTGCTTTCAAAACCTTTAATGCAATAATGAGAGTGTTGAAAAAATAACACAATATGAGTTATAACAACACTTAAATTCCCTTTGGGATTAATAAAGTATTTTTAATTGAAAAGATCTGAATATATTTGCATTCAGATCTTTTATTATGATATGTGTACTCAGTACCTTCTCCTTTATCCAGGACTCAGCAGAGGCACCCAGACTTCCTGAACCTGAGCTGACTCCTCCTGTGGAGGAGCAGTGGCTTTATTCCGAACTACCTCCCCGGATGGCCGGGGTTGTTTCCATTCTGTATAAATCCAGCTGTTCTCTGTGAGCCTCAAAGGCTTGCTGGACAATTTTAATGATTAAAAAGCATAATGAATCACAACAAAGACCAATAAAACAGCAGAAAGGTAAGGGGGGCAGTTATTAAGAAGGTTAAAGTATTATTAATGTGAACACAATTCTGGAGGATAATCTTTCCCTTTCCAGCTGAACACATAAAAATACAGCAACACTATAATTAATTAGTTGAGAAGCATATGTTACAATCTAGAGCAACACGAGTTTTGGATGTGATCAGCCGTTATTAGCGATTATCAACCCATAGAATGTCTCAGGCTGTGCCTCCTCTACCTTCTATTAGGTTTATTATAGCTGATAATATGCAGTTTATCATTGATAACAGCTGCTTCTGTCACGTTTAATGTTTCTATTTACCTACTTTATACTTTTTACCTACTTTACTGACAATCTACCTTCTTTATAAAGCCTGCATTTTACTTTGAGTGAATTCCACATGTTTCTGTCACACGGATTTAATGTGGTGTTAAAAAACAACCCGGTTGACAGGACATGAGATTTCTTTGGGAGCGGTTTAGATGGCGATTAAACTTTTTTTTTTAGATGAAGAACTACTAAAATTATGTTCAGATTACACATTAACACATTCATTAATTATGTGGGTAAAAAAGAAATTACCTTAGAGATAGGATTAGGATTCATTCGTGTAGGTAGGACATATAATGGCACAATCTGAAGCCATTCTATGGGACTAATAACCACTAATGATGGGATAATCTAATTGAGCTTGTGCCGATTCACAAATAGGAAACTTTAAATGTGCAGGACTAAACCATCAAAACACTTACACCCTGCAAATGCAGCGAGCAGTGTATTCAAACCGTGCTGACTCATCGGTTCTGAATGAAATTGCACACCATGTTTTTTTTCTACTTATGAAGGATGCTCTGACAGAGCAACTTCCTTAACACACTGAACATTTTTTGTTGTTGTTGAAAATAAACCAAACTCACTTTTACCCTTTAGATGGCTCCAAAGAGGAGTCACGGTAAAGGTGGACTGCATGCAAATGCATGCTTTGCACCTAAATATCCTACACAATAGAAGTGTTGCTCCATAATATGAGTTTCCAATAAGTTGTATTGAAGAATGTGGTTGTCAGCTGAAAAGGCAAATAAGTTCATGCTTTTGTGAGGCATTGTGTATGTAATAAGTGCAAAGTATTATCAGAGTTTTAAAATGGTGTAGATAATGAGAGTGAATTTTTTTAGTTTAAAACTAACAGAAAAATGTTCCTCTTGTAACTTTGTTAGAGGATCCTAAGTTTTTATAGTTGACATCTCTTTGAGAGGAATGATTACTTGTGTGAACCAACTCTAGAAATTCTCCAACAGGGGGCATGTGCCCATCAGAGCAAGTGGGCAGCAGTGATGAAAGGCCCTCTTCGTGGAACCCACCATTGAGTGCAAGTCTAGTACATGTCAGCCTTGAGTAGCTCTGAAAGACATGGTGTTACAGGGATCAGAGGAACACGGTTGTTGTTTTTTTGTGTGTGACCTTGCTGGATGACTCTGAGGAAAACCCCCTGCCAAGCTTGCTTTCTCTCAATGCTATTGTAGTCATTCTCATTAATTTCCCTTTTCTAAGTGCTTTTTGTAGTTGCGCCCTGGCTTTGCCAAGGTCACACATAAGGGCACTAAACATTTGGTTGGTTATAGCAAAATCTGTATATCCTGCTTCAGTTACAGTAAGAGAAAATGATGCATTACATCTTTATGTCGTGGACTGGCTGTGAACTATTAAGCAAAACTGGATTAAGCAGTAAAAGAGGTTAAAGTTTAAAATATGATACTGATGGTCTCAGATAGTTTATCATTATAGAAAACAGAAGATCAAAATATTTGTATAGAAAATTGAAATGCATGGGAAGATACAAAATATCCAGGTTTTGTTAACTGGAAGCTTTTTCTTTTTTCAAAATTCTTTTTCTTTTATACAGACAATTTCATTGAACTGGATTTCATTGACCTGAAATGGCCTTTTTGCCTTCTCAGCAATGCGGTTGAGACAAAAGACCACTTATATTGAGCCTTTTTCTGCTGTAACTAAATGGACCAAATTTATGTAACCATTTTTTTGTCAGATTAACCACTCAAAGCTCTTTACACTATAGTCACATTTATACAATCACACTCACTGACTGCATGCATAGACATAGAGATATGCAGATCTTCTGATTGCAATGGAGCAACTCTATCCATGACACTAAAGCTGCCCCTTGTCTCTTCCAGTTAAAAGGACATCCAATCTCTTAGTTGTTCTTGTTCAGGATTTTGGACTGAATTTAAACAAAAGCTTGATACAGTCTCCTGGTTTCTTTAATAAACTTTCAGTAATTCCCATTTGTGTCTGAATTGGTATCTGAATCAGTATCTGATTGTAAATAAATGCATATTTAAAGAAGACCTGTTTCATTCTGTTAACTGATATTAGATTACCTTAATTGTGCATGGTTTATATAAATGAACAGAACTAAGCTGAACTCAATTGGATTCATCCTTATTTTTCTTAATATAAACAAAATACATAACTTTTTAGAATAAAAGAGTTGATTTTGACCCAAGAGCAGAATAAGTTGTGAAGACCTTTGGCAGAACTGGAATATGATCTTCTCCAACTCAACTACTTAGTTTTAAAGGATTGATATTAGTTATACGAAAATATAAATGTACCTGCTACTGTCACAGTTGGGTGTTTTTGAGGACCCAAATGGTAGGTAAAAAATGGTAAAAAAAAAAAAAAAAAAGATCAGGAGGCAGATGTGATGCAGATAAGGCAACTGAGGCAAAAATCAAAAAATTAAAGTACAAAAATACAAAGAAACAACAACGCCATCCCGAAGAGAAATCAGCCGTGCTGCTTCCATCAACACCCTTGTTTATGCTGGAGAGAGCCTGTTTTTCAGTGTAGTCCTGTTTCTCTGACCGTGACTGGCTGGATGTGCTCTCTTCATCCTCTGACATGGGAGCTGGCTCGGTGCTCGTCGGCCTGGCTGTGTGTTTCCTGGACGGGGCCGCCTTTTACAGCTGCTTTTTGTATCTATGCTTCTGTCTCCTTGAACCCCAGTCGGCCTCAGCAGATGGCCGCTCACACTGAGCCTGGTTCTGCTGGAGGTTTCTTCCTGTTAAAAGGGAGTTTTTCCTCTCCACTGTCGCTACAAGCAAGCTTAGTGTGAGGAATTGCATTTGAGTCAATGAGTCGATGCAATCAACTGGTTTTCCTTAGATAGAAAACTTTGAATCAATTTGACTGTATGATCCGGTTGAACTGTAAAGTGCCTTGAGATGACATGTGTTGTGAATTGGCGCTATAGAAATAAACTGAATTGAATTGAAAAAACTGAAAACATCAGGGAAAAACTCAACTGGGGAGGCAGTGATGAGGAAGCAGCAAAACAACAAGGAACCAGCACGGAGTGACTGCAGAGGTGGTGTATATAAGGGGAGCAGAACAAAGGGTGGGCTATGCGCTGTATATGGAGCAGGTGTGAGTGGAACCAATTAGAAGGAAGCCAAGGGGAAAACAAACAAGTGCAAGGGGGCGAGAGAGTAACTAAAGACTGCTTGAATATAATGGAAAAATAAACAAAAGAAGAAACAGAATACCTAATAACTGAAAACTAAAAACTTGACAGTTATGCTATTTTCACACCAACAGGCATTTTGTTTAGTTGCGACCAAAAGAGTTAATCTTTAAAAGACTCAAGCAAGATTAACAACAACATAGGTGAGGGAAAAACATTACTCGGGCCTCTAACTGTTTGTATGTGAAACAGTTCTGCCAGCAGCATTTAAAGAAAAAAGAGTTTGTGGAAAACCGATTAAATCTTTTTATTTTCCCAAAAATCTTAAAACAAGACATCCGCATGAGAGAGGAAAGAAAGATACATTTTTTTTTTGTCCTAAAAGGTGAGATACACATTTAAAAGTCATGTTCAATTTTATGTTTGATTTTTACATTTACATTCAATTAGATCATTGCCATTTATTTTTCTCTCTGCACCTGGCCACTTCCTACATCCAAATGCTCCACTGCTCCTCACCAAAGTTACACAATAGAGTAGGATTACTGTAGGTGAGGTGATTCATTTGGTATTATTTATTAAACTGAGCACGTGAAGCATTTGTTGGAATGTTCCAAAACCATTGTCTCATGGTTGCAATGATAAGAAACCAAATGCAGAGATGCAAGTAGGCAGGCAGAGTGGAGTCTGAAGGAATCTAATTAACAGATAATTTACAGAATCAAGGACAAGCAACTGGGACAATGGGAACCAGTATGGGGAAAACAAACATTGAAACAGGCAGTCATCAGGACATGAAACGCAAAAATAATAAAGCTGGAATTGGATTGATGGTGACCATTAAACAGGAGCTGAATAGAGAGGCCAGTTCATCAAAACAGATCTAAAAACCAAAGAAAATTGATGCAATGAAGGTTATTGCCCCCTGGTGACACCTAAGCTTTGGAGCTTATTCCCAATTCTTATGCAAACACTCCTTAAATAAGATATTAAATAACATTAGAGGCCATTGGATTTATTTTCTGTTTAGCAGAAAAATGGTGCAAATTTTAACAAAGCTGGGCTAACATAAGATTAATTAAAAATACAAAGAGCTGAACACAAAGGTTGAAGGTTAACAAACCTATTAAAAAACCTTAATAAGAATTTTAAACCAGCCCAAACATTTAAAATACAAATAAGTACTAAAATCAGAATAAATAGGAAGCCAAACAAAAACGACACATTTTACAGCACAATTTAATTGATCAAACAAAAGGATCAATATCAACAGCTACATTGATAATATCACTGGTGCTTTAAAGGCAAAGTCCGGTCATATTCTAAATTAAAACTTCTGAAAGTTTTTTTAAATATGAAATTATTACATACTGTTCAATAAATGATAAGTGTTTTTAAAGCTACAGTGTGTAATAATTACAGGGATATACAGTCAGAAATGTAATATATTATACATAACTATGTTATTTATCATCATCTACGAGCTCAGCCTCTTAACCTTAATATTTGCGTTGCCTTAGAATTCGTTATTTATAATTACATAGGAGCGGGTCTCGCAGCCATGGAGGCAGACATCTTTGCTAGCGATTGCGAGATCGCCCATTACGCTCGAAAGTAACTACGGCAAGTTGATAGAGATGAACTGAGACAGTACTGTAATCTATACCCTACACAGACTAATGAAATACTATCTGTAAAATTATCTATGTAAACAAACCTCATCACTTGAGAAGGTAGGTGATGCGGACGTCGTGGAAGAGTTTTTGTCCCGTAACGCTCGCCGTACTGTTGGGGGGGAGAAGCGGTGGGGGGGAGATGTTCACGTTGCTGCGGTCTGCAGTCTGGACGTTAGATGTCGCTGAAAATTACACACTGTAGCTTTAATTAAGAATAATTTCATTTGAATGTGCTTTACTGGAGGCATCCATGTTTGTCAAAGAACACTACTGCCACCTACTGGTTTGGAATGTCACGGTGCGGTATCAGCTGTTGAGCAAGTCCCAGTGCTGTATCTGGTGTTTGTCACAACGCGCTATTATCCAAGTCATTTTGAAAATGCATCAGGCAGAAATATAACAAGGACAGACAGAAATAAATGCCGGTGAAGAAATAACTAGGGTAAAAAATACAAAGGAAGAATAAAACAGACAAAAATATTATAACATGCACATAAATAAATACTTAAAAATATTAGTAATAAAAAAATAAAGTTGAAGATTATTAAGGACAAAAAAAACAAATAACGTAAATATTACAAAGGCAAATAAATAAAGAAGCTAATTGAAAGAGTTATATGTACATTTATTTCTCACTGTATAATTTAATTTCTACTTACATTTATTTGTTTATTGTATTTTTGGTGGCAATTAATTGTATGCTTATTTATTTATCGAGCATTTATTTATTTCTGTATTATTTTTAAATATGGCAGAGTTGGTCCTCCATACACGTGGGCATTGTCAGTTTCACTATAGCTCTGGTGAATTTCAATGGTGAAGTCCTCTGGAAATCTTCAATAATTGTTGTTGATTGCAGATGTGTCTAGTAGTTCCCATTGATTTTGCTTGTAAAGCGGGGAGAATGGCGCTAGGCTTACCGCACCGTGACGTCACTGCCGGAAGATGGCAGGAGGGAGGTGTTACTATATTTGGGCAATAATGGCTGCTCCCAGACTCAATGATAACAAACGAAAATGATTGTTTTTTTTTTGTTTTTTTTTACTGATTAATGCTTAATTTGTTAAATCACCGCTAACATATTAGTTTTAGGTATAAATAATGATCCATTCATTATTCCTTGCTGACCGAAGTTTTCCTTTAAACCAGGTGAAACTAAAACCTTTCTGCTTAAGGAGTTCTGGATCATAGACTGGACTTTTCCCTTAAAAAAAAAGAGCCTGTTGGGTGGCTTTACCACCACCTTTTATCAGCCCCTTTTTTATAATGCAAAATGATTTGATTTCAGAAAAGGAAGAGTTATTTTGCTCTGCATGTGATTCTTAGATAAACACTGATAACAGTAAGCACATTTTTTTGTTGTTGTTGAAATTATACATTTTTTGGCCTAGCTGCATTATTCACTAAATGATTAGTGAATCTGCTCCACAGTCTTTATTGAAGCTGCTGAAAATATTCAGATAGTATTGTTTGGAATATGAGTCTGGGATAGGAAAATTATCCAAAAAAACACAATCAAAATCTTTAATGATCAGTTGTATTTTTTTATGTGCTTATGTTCCCTTAAAACAACAACAACAAAACAAAAACTGTATGGAAGAAGTCAATGTTGCTTTCTAGCTTTCTTTCTAAGTTTCTGTTTTTCTTTAACTTTGTCTATCATCTTTATCAATGTTTCTCTCAGTAAGACAAACAAGAGGCACTCATCTGTATTCCTCACTGATGAGCGATACATTAACTTTCCCGCAATCTACAATCTCTCAAGATATCTTTAAACAGAGCAAGTCATATTCATGTAGCTTTCACCCAGAGTGATTACACCACTATCTGCTTTTATCCACAAAGATCCTGCCACTGCAGCAGAAAATATCTGTGGGTGTGGGGGCATAAACTGCAAAAATTATAAATGATGAAGTCAAAACAGCAGTCTGGCTGTAGCCCTTCCCCTTTATTTTTTGTACAAATATATCTGGGAGACAGAGACAGAGCTTGTCTGATGCAGGCCTGTGCTGAGCAGTAGCCACAGCACACTTGCAAAACAAAATCATGCTGGAGACAAACAGGAGATAGGATGGTCTCCCCTCACCCCCCCCACCTCATAGCAGAGGCATGCTTTCTGCCCCTGTGCTCCATAATATTTGTAGGAGCACATGTAGGCTGGGTGAGGACCTTGTTGCGACTCTGAGGGGTCAGAGGTGAAACACATTGATAAATAGGAGCTGTCCTTTGGCCATCCACCCTTTGCTGAGCAAACACTCCAACAGCAGATGATGTGATCTGTTGGGCTTAATGAGCTATGTTTGAAAATGTCCACATGTATGGGTTTCTATAAAGAACATAGCATCATGATCACCTGCCTAACAATGTTTCTGCACCCTTTTGTTTAAAAAACCCCAGATCTGATCTGTTAAGTCATAACTATCATGAGGGAGTGCTCTTCTCACTGGAACCAAAGTTGCAGTAGGAAGGCCTTTAAGTTCTGCCATCAGTGGGGTGTAAAGGAAAAGTTGGGATCCATGATCAGAACACCTTATTCTGGAATATAGGTCAGGAACACAAAGCCCCAGTAAACTGGACTGAAGCCTCTGGACTGTAAACACCACCTCAAAAGGGCACAGAAGTGCTTGGACTTGTTGCGGAGGATGAGGAGAGCCCACCTGCCCCCCACCCATCCTCACCACCTTCTACAGAAGCACCATAGAGAGCTGTCTCACTGTGTGGTGTGGAGGCTGCAGCGCCTCAGACTGGAAGAAAGTGAGAAGAGTGATGAGAACAGCACAGAGGATCATCAGGGCTCCTCTTACCTTCATTAAAGTAATTTCATCCCAGCGCTGCATGTCCAGAGCCCATAACATCATCAGTGACCCCTCACACCCAAACCATGGACTGTTCTCCCTGCTGCCCTCTGGGAAGAGGCTTCGCAGCATTCGGTGAAGTCCAGCAGATTCTGCACCAGCTTCTTCCCCACCGCCATCAGACTGCTGAACATTGAAAAAACTCTAAATAATGTCACAGACTCTCCATCATATTGATAACACCAAACCAAAATACTGCATATTTGCACCATATATGTTAATGCTTAGAACTTCCATATCAATGTGTTTTTGCACCATGTTTTTTTTCTCCCACTCTGTTTATATTGATCTCTACTGCACTTTATGGAATGGAAATGTTCATTTGATTGCTAACCTGCTGCTCATTCACTCTCTGAAAGTTGCACAAAACACAAAATAAAAGTTGTATAAGTCTAAAAATGTCACTCTATTGGTCATCATTTTGCACTTCACATGTGTTGGAGGTGGACAGATGTTAGCATTGGTAGCCTAACAGGTACCAATGTGCACTGAGGGGTGGCTGAAAACTGCTGATCATGATAAACCAACAGGAAAATAATGAATGTGCCCAACATTTATGCTTTCCTAATAAATCACTGAAGACAGACCAGATTTTCAAGAGCACCTTACTAATAGCAATACACAAATATATCTAAATTAGTTATGGTGAAATTAATACATTTATAGTTCTACATAATAAATACAATATATGGGTTGAGCAGTTATTCTTTATCTTTTATTAAATAGACGATAACTAGATGACTGCAGAGACAAACTCTCCTACAAAACCTAAAAACAAATTTGTAAAAGAGAGCAGGATTTTTTTATTAGTCCGCTTTATTTGTAGTATATTGTTGTGAATAGCTTTTGCTGTATTTCTGTTGTCAGGTTTTGGTTAATTTACTAAGTTTAAAATGTTAAAATAGGACAATTTAAATGATAGCATCCTCATTGCCAACTTCTGGCTTAGAGCATCTTGTTCCCGAAGTGCTGAATTTCATCCACATGTGTTCGATTACTCGCCCGGGAGTCTTTCTGCCAGGAGTTTGAATGTTCTCACTATATATGTGTAGATTCTCTCCAGGTACTCCGGCTTCCTCCCACAGTCCAAAAACATGACTGTTAGATTAAGTGGTGTCTCTAAACTGTCCTTAGGTGTGAGGGTGCGTGGTTTTGTGCCTCTGCGTTGCCCTAAGACAGACTGGTAACTGGACTGGATGGATGGAAACAACAGATCACCTGATAAGGGTGGCCACAGGGAAGGCCAGTGATTGGATAGTGGTGGCCATGGCCCCCCTGCCCCCCCAGCTCTAGATCCACCCTTGCTGCTACGCCGCCCCGTTTACAGTACTCTGCGCTTTGTATTCTGGTACCTTTGTCACAAATCCTAAAATCACTTCTTTGTTGGTTCCTATAGTTACAATGTGCATCAATAATTCTGACACCAATGACTTTGTTACCTTTTTTACCTCTGTGTCTTCCTTGGACCAATCTTGACTTGATTTGTATATAACTGTGTCCCTGACTTGTTGGAGAGCTCCTTGGTCTCTTGTTTAAGCCAGGCATACACTGTGTGACATTTTCAATCGTTGCACGCAGCTACAGCTCAAAATGTACAATGAAACCGCAGGGTTTTAAAGCTCACAGATCACAATGTATGTCCTCACACTGTGTCTAGATGCTCTGATGCGATCTACCTGCTCACACTGCATGTCCAAAAACCACACGTCGGACTCAGCGGCGAGAGATGGAGCTGGTCGGACTCATCAATCCGGAAGAAGAAGAAATCCCTTGTTTGCACATGCACAGTGCTCGAGGTTCTTGTAAATAGACTCTGCTTCAACAGCAGGATTTGCCCACAAACACCTCAGGACGGCCGACTGAATTTCAAACATGTTTTATTTTCTCCCGACCTTACGATTCCCGATCAGGAGGTGGTCATGAGAGGCTGATGATTCCCCGTTACCCCCTGTATACTGTATACACAACGCAGGACACACAATGAGGCTGAACCTTTGAAAAAATTCTCACACGGCTGGAGAATTGGCCTGAAAAGGTCAAAAGATCGTACAGTGTACGCCCGACTTTACTGGTAATCCCTTTCAGAAAGCAAGGGCTCATGCTCCAGTATAGACACATATGACACTTAGATGGCGTACACCTGGACACATTATTTGACGTTTAAGGCTTTTAAAGGGTTTGATATGTGTGCACATTACACTTTTTTGGCTGTTTTTTCCTATTATTATTATTATTTTTTTACATATTTTGCTTCTCATTTAATTTAACCAATTTAGCCTATTTAGTCCAGATTCATCATGTAAAAAACGATTTGAGAACGTTTGAATAATGGGTTGAAATATAACAAAAACAGGTTAAAAGGCAAGGTGGTAAATACTATGTGAGGTATTGTACATTGTGACCAACCCACAACAGTATTAGGGGTTGCCAAAAAATTTTTCTTAAAAGAAAACATTACAAGGAAATGATAACACCACAATATCTGGAATTTTGTTTTATGTAAATCCACTTGTGTCAAAGAGTTTTATCTGTTAGACTAAGTATCCTTTATTTTTCTTCTTTTTTTTATTTTTATTTTCGCAGAGCATGCCGAGTCCCTCGATTTCCTTAGGGTTGGAAGTTCCTGTTTGGAAATCAATGGTCAAGCCATTACAGTTTTGCCATTGTAAAGTTCCCTCTATCGTCACATCAGTTATGATCATTTAATCTGACAATAATGCTTAATTGGACACCATCCATTCATTTATATATATTTAGATTCATTTTTTAGCTATCACAATATCCAGAAGGGCTACAGCCAGACAGCTGTTTTGACTACCAGATTTATTCTGTCACCATTATTAACATTTTTGCTGTAACAACTTAGGCCTGCCAGTTTGCTTCACCACTAGGAGGAGCCCCATTCAGATTATAGATTTAGTTATTTATTTGACAGGGAAAGTGTACATTAATAAGCATTCCTGCAAATGCACCACAATTAGCCAAAATAATATTTTTCATCTGTTGGACAGATCTTAAAATTGTTTATCTAAAAACACAGCAGTAACAATTTTACAGTGAAAAATACAAATACAAAAAGAAATAAAAACAGCTATAACTCTTCAAAACTTGTTTAAAAATACAGAATTAATGTTTGCTAGACTACAGATTTTTGGTTAGTAAAATGGAATAAAACATTGGATTAAAAATAATTACACTATACATATAGAGACACAAGTGGCAGCATGGTTTGCTAATGGAAGACATTAAACTAATGCTTAAATGACTGATGTGTTATGAACCAGAACCTTTTCCTTTGACAAACTTACTCTAAACTCCAATCAGAGGTGAATTAATATTCAGAAACATAAATCCAGTGTAAATGCTTCGACTTTTGGCTGCTTAATTATTATAAGTGCTTGTCTGTTAGGCCTTAATTTGACTAAGATATTATTTCTGGTGTTAGGTAATTAGAACATTTATATTTATTATTTTTTAGGTTCTGGTGAACAGAGATTTTTAAGAGCTGCTAAAAATATTGATGAAAACTGAGAAACAATTAGAGGAACATTGTTGTAATCAAAAGATAGACTATGTAGTGTTAAATAATCACCCACAGACCTTTAATAGATTGCACAGAAAATGAATCTTTAAATGTAACCCCTAACACACACACCAACACACACACTCACAGATTTCTGCAGCAACCCCACATATCTGAAGAGCAGAGGGCCAACTGCTTTGTTCATATTTCCATGCAGTGACCCTCAGCCTGACGCTGCATCCTGCCTCAGCTAACAATAGACACCTTTAACTATCAATCGTGCTTACCAAGCAAAATGTTCTGTCAGAGTCAATTATTATTAATTAGTCCAATCTACTTTAGGGAGCTACAGTATATAAATAAAGAAACAAAAGAAAGACAGAGGAGGCCATTGTTTCAATCGCTGGTTAACAAGAAAAAAGATTGACAAAAACATATTAAGTATATTTTATTATTACACAATTATTTTCAGCTTTATAAAACTATTAATGTTATTATCATTATCCTATTGTTATAATCTTATTATTATAATATTGCAAATAAAACCACACTGCGACCATCTCCTTTATTTTCTTATTCCCTTTATTAAAAGCTTGCCTGACAACAGCTTAAGATGTGCATGGAGAGAGTGAATCCTCCTGTCCAGGCATTTTTCCGCGAGGAGGCAGCGATCATCCGTCACGTGACACCGCGCTAACCAATAGGAGAAGAGGAACTTAACTTTGGCCATAAGGGAAGGGCAGTAAAGAAAGATCAGAGCGCAGGAGTTTCTCTCTGTGTTCATTAATGATCATCAGCGCAAATCCAGCCTACAGTTGGACATACTGGCTCCGAAAGCAGAAAGGGTTTAGACAGGGTCCACCTGGAGCTTGATCTGGGTTTTTTTTTTTTGTTTTTTCCTCAGCAGGCTATGCCAGGCTGCAGCAGCACATACAGTGCATCCAATCCTCGCTCTAATTAGACAATCATCTCTGACTGGCGGCTCTCTGTAGCTCAGATGTTGGGAGACAAGGCTCACGGTAAGGCAACAAACTGCTCTGCTTGTTCTTCTACCTGCTGCCATCATCTACTTTAAGCCTGTTGCTCTTATTATGCTGTCCCAGTCAAGAACTCAACTTGTATGATTCCTGCACATTTTCCTTCATTTAAATTAAGGACTCATGCTCTCAGTTATTTATACAGCCTTCTTCTGATTTTTTTTTAGTCACACAGGCGGAAAAAAAATAAAACAAAGTATTAAAATAAGAAAAATCAACAATCAGAATGGGGGAAAAAATAAAATAGATGTAATATATATTTTTTTCCGAATAAACAGAGATAGATAGAATAAAAAAATAATGTGTGATGAATAGCAGCAGCATGATGCGAAAATTGTGATTTATCATAATTTATGGTGTCAAAAAAGGTGAAGATAACAGTTTATAAATAATAACAAATGTAGTTTAAAATTGAATGATTTAAACAGGCAGGCTAAAAGGAGGCAAGAGTGTTTTTGACATTTATAGTAATATTGGAAATGAGTAGCTTATAAAATACAGCTAATAAAAAGAAACCCTATAATACAGAGGCATTTAAATAAAAGATAAATAGTGTGCCTAGCGTTGGATAAATAATAATAATAACAAAAATAATAATAGGAAACTTGTTTGTGTGTCTTTAGGATTTTGAGCTGGTGAAACTAAAATCCTGCAGCTTTCTTCCCTGTGGCGCGCGCTCCTCCCGACCTGCGCAGCTGACCGTGTTTAGTCCCTTCTACCCTTTCCTTTCACTCATTCAGTTTATATTCGCCGTTTTAAGTTTATTTTTTTATCTATTATATTTTAGTTGTGGAGTTGGAGGATGGATCTCCGTAGGTTGGATCTCAAAAGAACATCCGGTGTTTGTAGTTGGCTCGGTTCTGCTGAACCTGCGCGGTGAGCGGAAATAAAAAGCTTGATACCAGAAGGAGTAAATATGAGGCGCATACAGGTGGAAACTAATTATAAAAATTTTAACAGAGGATTATTGCATTAGGCAATGTAGATATAATTAAATATTTGTTTTCTAAAATATAACAAACCTAAATAATTTAGGCCCTAATTTATAGGAAGCCACAGGCTTCTTAAAATTAAAGAACCATTATAACGACAAAAAATCCGTTTATTAATAAAGATTAATTAACATGCTATTTAGTTTAAAAAAAAAAGTATGTTAAAACCGTGAACGATCTGTGGCCTACAAGGTCACAAAGCCTGTAAGTGTTTCTTTTTACTTGTATTTAAAACAATTTGGAAAAATAATATTAGCCTAATAGAAATGGTTGATAAAAGAAAATAGATTTCCTTTGAAATAAAAAAAATCGATACCAAATATGCGTGGCTGTTAAAAGAATAGCATTTACCTAGAAATAAAGTGATGCGAAAAGACAGAGAACATAATGAAACAATGAATGATGAGTCTTGTACTACTAGTTGATACCCGAGGGGAAAATTAGATGCAAAATAATTAGAAAGAATTATGGTTTCGATTTTAGTA
>NW_015150656.1:672930-685852 GCF_000732505.1 Cyprinodon variegatus
ACACACACACACACACACACACACACACACACACACACACACATATATATATATAATATATGTATATATATATGTACGCGCATATTCAAAAGTCCAGCTTTTCTTTCTAGTTGAACTGAATATATTTTGGTTTTTATGTGTTCGGCAACACCAGGCGTGACTTTAAAGGTGATGGAATACACATACGACGATGACCTGGACGAGCTGTGTCCTGTGTGCGGAGACAAAGTGTCAGGATATCACTATGGTCTGCTCACCTGCGAAAGCTGCAAGGTAACAACATCCCACCCTCAGTCCACAGCGCGCTGGCCTGAGCCGGGCTCTGCATGATGCCTCTAATTCACTGATATGGAGCACGGGGATCCTCACATTTTTTCTGCAGTAAATTTGCTCTCTGGTCTGGGTGTACTGTTTTTAAACAACGCATTTTATATAATAATAAAATCTGAAAATGTTGATACTGTTTAAATGTGCCATAATCTTCACAAGACTGTTTATTTTGCATGTTGCATGTTCTGCTGTTTATGCGCTTCAGTGTTTGGTGCTGTCCGCTGATTTTCCTTTGCCGTCTGTGTTCAGGGCTTCTTTAAACGGACGGTGCAGAATAACAAGAGGTACACATGTGCGGAAAACCAGGAGTGTAAGATAGACAAGACCCAGAGGAAGAGGTGTCCATTCTGCCGCTTTCAAAAATGCCTCAGCGTCGGGATGCGCCTAGAAGGTACGGGTATCATTAATGCCCTTGTTTAGGTTTAAGTTTTTAAGACGAAAAATAAGAAAAAAAAACGTGTTTAATATTTATTGCTTAAAAATAATTATTATATTGTTAAAAACTGCAACAATAATTCCAGTAATGCAATTTTGCCATAGATTGTTTAGACTAATGTTAGTGAAATTCTTTGGACCTAATTTATTGCTTGGTGGCTTTGGCTATTTCCTCCAGACACACCAAAATCCCACACACACACCCCCCCACACACATATTGGATGAGATTATTTCCCAGACAGCAGTCCAAAGAAAAGCACCTGCTTCCATAGTGGAAAAAAAGCCACACATTCTTTGACTTACTGATAAAACTCTGGAGACTCCCCAGGGAAGAAGGAGTTGAGCTGCTCACAGACTCTAAGGGGATTCTTCTTAGCCCTAAAAGGGAAGCAAGGAGGACCAACATGTCTCTTATTTACTCAATGAGAACAACTTTAGATGCAGCTGAAAAAGAAGCTTTTAGATTTTTTTTTTAAATAAATGTTAATAAAAAAAAATGGGTGCAGAAAAAAAAATAAGTTTGCCTGGAAATCGATTTTTGCCTCTTGTATCTTGTAGCTGTGCGTGCAGATCGCATGCGTGGTGGGAGGAACAAGTTTGGCCCCATGTACAAGAGAGACAGGGCCTTAAAGCAGCAGAAAAAGGCTTTGATACGATCCAATGGGTTCAAGATGGAGACCTCAGTCCCTCCACCAGCCTCCCCTATGCAGACTGACTACAGCTTTACTGGTACCCTACACGCTCTGCCCACCATCTCTAAAAGTCTGCTGCCCTCCACTCCGATCTCCATCAACTCCACAGACTACGAGGCCAACCTCTATGGACCTACATCACTGGGCATGACCATGCAGTCTCATGTTCCCATTACACCACAGTATCAGTACACAGCATTCCCCAACAGGGCAATTAAAGCTGAGTGCCCTGACTACACCAGCTCCCCCGAATCCATTACAGGATACCCATATCCAGAGGTGTACCCCTCAGCCTCTCCACAGCCGCCCAGCCTGCCACCTCTGGTGCTGGAGCTGCTCAGCTGCGACCCAGACGAGTTGGTGGTGCAAAACAAGATTGTGGCTCATCTGCAGCAGGAGCAGAGCGGAAGGGGCCGAACTGACAAACCCAGCACCTTCAGCCTGATGTGCCGCATGGCGGATCAGACCCTCTTCTCCATAGTGGAGTGGGCTCGGAGTTGCATCTTCTTCAAGGAGCTGAGGGTGAGTTGTAGGCATTTCATAAGTATGCATGCACCCCAAACCAAGCATAAGCTCCGATTTTACAAATTCCTAAAGATGTCAGTGCGTAAAGTGGATTTCCAAAAAATGATTTATTTCACATTATTGTGATTCATGGTTAATTTGTGTTTGTTTTGTAGCAGGGAGTGAGGATTAATCCAGTTTTATTGCATCTTGCATTAAAAAGTATTAAGCAGTTATGTGCACTGCACTGTTTGCTCAGTTTCAGATTTTTAATCATGTTTTTGGTCTTACCCATCTGCCCATAATTGATTTTTCCTTTTAAATATTAGCCACCTTAAATAAAACCTTTGACAACCGTTACTACAAACCAACATTGTATATAAAAAAAAACAACACAAATCAATACCTTTTCTTAATGATGTATTGTCTTTTCTATGCATAATTACAGCTGGCTTACTCTTTATAATCGTTTAATTCCATTTTAAATTTGAGAAGATCATGCTCACATTAGACTGGGTTTGTTTTATAGAAATTAGCTCAAATCCCTCCTCACATGCCCACAGATCACATAACTGAGAACTATATCCATACATGTCTGATTCCCTCATTTACTGCAGATTTTACAGCCCGTAGCTACAAGGGAAAGTGTAGCTTGCACAGGCTTTATCAATAGTAAGGATGAAATATTTCACATCACAAATACAATTTTTTCAATTGTGCTAAAAGTCAATTGTAAAGTTTTTCGTTATAACTTACTGGAGAAGAAAACAATCTTAACCAAAACCTTTCCTTAAAATGTTTGCTTTATGTTCAGATAAGTCAGCATGTTTCTGTCGTTATAGGACAGATTGCACCAAATATGAGGAACAATTAGGAGCCTTTTAAATACTGCTAAGTAGTTTGCCCACTAATTGACTAAAGCTCACATACCTTAGCTTAAAGAAAATGATTTGCATGATTATGGTTGTCTTTGTGAAGTGTACAACTTGTCTGTTTACCTTTGGTGAGTCAGATGTGATCTTTTTGGTGCTGACATACATCAATTTATATGTTCTAGTACCCACCAAAATTAAACGGTTGAACTATGTCCATCCACTTAAAGAGACATAGCGAGACTTTCTGCAGTGTCCTTATCAACTGGTCTTAACAGGCAGTCAGATCTGATATGTCATATGGTTGGAATGAATGCACTATAAAGCTATTTATTTTGCCTTTGTAAAGTGCACCGTTGTGAACTGGCATTATATCTGGGAAAGAAAAGGAATTAAATGAAAAATGTTCAGCTTTTCTGCAGCTTCAGAGTTGACATGTTGCCTCTAAGAACAGTTTGCTTTTCAATGCGAGCTACTTGATTGAAACACAAAGCTTTGTGTATTTAAAGATGTTTCTGAACCACGTTTTGGAAAGCTGGGGTGCAAATAGGTATTTTAGAATCGGAAGGAAATAGAGTTGAGGTCATTGCAGTATAGCTCCATATTTAAAGAGATATTGTTTCTTTGTTAGTTTATCAGAACGTCCTCCATGATTGTGTATTCTCTTTATTTGTGTTTTTTTTTTAATTCTTAGAATCTAAGCAAAACAGAAAAAGAATAGGACTGAACTCCTTTCCTCATTTTCTAAAGGGCAGGGGTCAGAGCTGTTTCCATGGTTTAGGGGAAGGCCAAACACTGTATGGTTCTCCAATTCATAGAAATACAGAGATTCTCCTGTGGCACACAGAAACAGGAGTTGTGCTTGCAGATACATTGAAAAAAAAAATTGCATTTGCATATTTTTGCATAAAATAAGAACTTCTGTGATGTCTGTTCTTTAGTTGTTTTATACCTCACGTTTGATAAAAGGTTCAATAATAACTACTAAGCGTAAAAATGTATCTATAAAGATGAAATATTTCTCAACATAAAGTACAGTTGTGCTTGAAAGTTTACATACCCTTCAATTAAAGACAGAAAAAAAAAACAGTAAAATAATTAGAAATTGACAAAAGTAATAATAAATAAAATAATAAAAAACAGAAATCATGACATGAGTTTTGAATATACATAAATATTGAGAAATAAAACAAGTAAACTAGCTTGATGCAACTCCTGAACTGAAATACTGTTGAGAAACACTTATAATAACTGAATGCGGCGTTTTCTGTGATGTTCAGGAAATGTTCAGCACCTGTTGATAGGGATGTTGGTTGGCTGTTAATGAGCAAGATACTTTAATTAGTCTTTTAGATTCATTTTCTTAAATTAAAATAAACAAATCTAGATTTTATTTTCCTCTATTATCATTTAGTTCATTTTTATTTATTATTACTTTGTAATTTGAATTGCTAGTCTGAATGTATCATTATCGTTAAAAGGAGGGCGTGTAAACTGTCAAGCACAACTGTAAATTCCAATTACCATATATATTGTAATTGTTTTGATTAATTCAGATGTGTTTTTCATAAATCATAATGTTTGCCATTCGTCTTCGTGTTTATTTATGCCAGCATCTCCCCTCAGTCCTCTCTCAGGAATATTGAGAGCCAAGAAAGTTGGTGGGAGGTGTGGGAGTGTTGGAGGCAGTATGGCTAACCGTAATAGATGTGATTTGGCCAGATTAACTTAAGGCTGAGGTTTATTTTTTTTTTTTCATCATTTTAATTTATTCATTTCATGACTTAATGAGACAAAGGGACACCAAAAAGAGACCACAATACTAAGATGCTGGTGAAGAAGTTCTGTTTTGTGAGTTCAGTTAGTTTTCGTCTCTATCTGACTCTCTTTCATGATATTAAAATCAAGTTAAAAAATGTTGATCTCAGTAACATGATTAGTCACATGAGTTTTTATTTTAAACCTGTGTTGCTACTGCTACTGCTTTTATATTATTATTTTTTAAATATCACAAATTACCATCCGTTGCTGTAGTTAAGGATTTCTTTTTATGCATATATTGCTTTGAAACAGTTCTAGTAACAGAGATCTCAGGAATGAATTTTGTGCTGTTCTTGGTCAAAAAAAATCAAAATTCCCCTACAGCTAATTTAGCTGCCGTTCTTAAATCAAAAGTATACATTTATTGTTTTGTGGCTGGGTGAGATATTTGTAACATAGTACCTTACATTAGAGATAGACCGATACATCGGCCGGCCGATGTTTTTAGCAGATGTTAGTGTTTTTTTTCCTGTACCTTTATTGGCAGATACAAGCATTCAGCAGCGAGGCCTTTAGATCACGTGAAGAGAATGCATTGTGTGTCCTTTTATTTGCTATCCATGCTTTGTTTGATTTGTTAATAGGTTCCTTCTTTGTTTAGATTGAGATATGTTGAACAATTGTTATTATGCTGTCATTTCTATAATGCAGGAAGAAAAAGAAATATTGGCTCTAAGAATATCAGCGGAACATATCAGGGATCGTTTAGTCTAATCAGTATCGGCCTTAAATAGCCTGTATCGGTCCTGTCTTTACATGACAGCCAGGATGATAACATCCTTTTGTAACAAAGACGGTCAGTGCTGTGGTTGTTTATGCCAGCCAAGTTTAAATAGATTAACTAATGATATTAACTCACCTCCCAAAAAAAGACCCAACATGATCTAATTCTTGTTATTTTTTCAAAAAATTTAAATAAGTTTAAAAAATTCTAACTGAGGGCTCTCCAAATGTTAGAGACATTTTAAAAGACATTTTAAACTTGTTGTTTCTCTTTATTACATTCTTGGTCTGGCAAAAAAAAAACAAAAAAAAAAACAGTTTAGTTAACTTATTTAGCTTGAATTTTTTTGTTTATAATATAGTTTGTAAAACTCCATGATCTACAGGTTTTTGTAGTTTGATTGTCAGTAGGTTTTGTATTTGATGTATTTTCAGTTTGTTGATTTTTGTCATCAGTGGTGTTCCATACACTGTTTATGTATTTTTGATGAGATTCTTTCTTCTTCTTCATTCTGTTCTTTATGTGTTGATTTGGAAGAGTTGATTTAGAGTTAAGTGTTTTGGTTGATTAAGATCCTTTTTGGACCTGTTTATTTCCCCCATGTTCATTTTTGTGTCAAATACTCACATTTAATTAGCTCCGTAGTTTAGCCTCTCATTTAGCTACATGCATTTTTCTCTTTAGACATTCTATCCCCTTGCCAGCATTTAAAATGAGCTTTGTTTCATTACCTCTTTACCAGACACTTCTGTTGGTGTCATCTGCCAGTTTGTTTTGTTGCCTTTTGCTCCTATTGAAGACACTGCAGACTTTAATACAAATCCTGCTGTATAAAAATCAGTATGATAACATTAATTTGCAATTGCAAAATGCTGCTCTTGAGTTTTCCTTGGTCTGTGGTTCAGATCACTGGAATTGTTTGTCAGAAACTCTATTTGATTCCCTACACTTGGAACACTTTAATCCCTGTTTTCTATGACTGTTTGGTGTATGACATCGGTCATTGTGACGCTGACTTTGCAGCAGCAATCTCTTAAACCAAACCTGCAAAAAAGGAAAACAAAAATAAAACAGAACAAAGCTGTATTTAAATGCTTTCCCTGTATATTGGAGCAAATCTTGGAAACAATAAACAATGTACAGCTAATAATGTTCATCTATAGAGACACAAGCAGTAAAGCTTACCTGCATACATTTCTCTGTGGGATGGGGAATCTTTTGGTTGCTCAGAATCTTCAGAATTTAGCTCTTTTCGTTCAACATGTGATTAAAAGTTTACATTTCCTCCCTTTAAAGAAAATTATACTTTCTCAGTAGTAATTCTAATAACACAAAACTGAAAAATTAATAAAGAATAAAAATGTACTAAATGATAATTGAGTAAAATAAATAATTCATTTTCAATTTTATGTTAAAAAATGATTCTAAAAAAGAATGAAGACAGACAAATTAAAGTATCTTGCTCTTGAACAGTGAACCAACATACAGTCCCACAGATGCAAAAGTCTGGTTCAACATTTCCTAATATAAACATATGTATATTTAAAGTCAGTGTCATGATTTCCATTTTTTATTTCTAATTACTTTTGTCAATTTCAATTTATTTTACAGCCAGCTGATTTTTTTTCTGTCTTTAATTGAAGGTTATGTAAACTTTCATGCACAAGTGTATATTTACACCTGAGGCTCATTTCAGGACCCTCATATTCTGAAACATACAAATTATTAGAGGATGTTATCATGAAGAAGTTTAAATGTTTGGCTGTGCAATATTGCCCATCTTGGAGGTTTTTGGTTATTTGTTTTTGTTTCATAGGACAGTCATAACATTAGATGCAATACAGATGCTTATTTAATTTTGTAGTTGATTATGAAGGTAAAAAAAACTGTTTAATGTAAAAAGCTATCAAGATGTTAGAACTGATTTTGTTTTTTTTTCTGAAATATTAGGAATTATGATGTTAATCGTTGGAGACAAGGTGGTTAGAAACCTTTTGGATCTCACTTTTTTCCCCTGTTCTTTCAGAATACCCACAAATGAGCCAATCTCCCTCTTGATGCTGCTAGGAAAATTTTTAAAATTGCATTCATTTAGTTTCCCAACAGTTTTCAGCTGCTAATAAATAAAAAGATATTTATTATCACCTTTCAATCCCCCGAAAAATCCCCAAACTTGATAAAACTGTTGACAGATATTTCATTTTTACAGGGATTGCATTGTTGTAGTTGTAACTTCTGCATGTTCTTTGTCTCAGAAACAAAGGTCACATTATGTTGGGACTGATAATTGTTTCACCTTCTCATAAAAACACAAAAAGGTATCTTTGTACAAAAAGTGTTGAAGGGATACATTTCCCCTCTGTAACCAGAGGCAGAGAAATACAGCAGCTTAGCAGAACTGCTGACCCAAAACTGTGGTATATGAAATCATTAAAAACTGTATTAATGGTTGCTTCTAGGTTTTAAAACAAGTTGTTCTGAATCAAAAAGGACATAAGTAGCAGCAGGAGAACAACACAAGGTAGCAAATACAAAAATGGTAAGGTTTTAAATGTTGGTAGATTTCATTATTTCATGTACAGACAGAAGAGAACTGGAGCATTTCAATAAAATACTATATGTTTCTACTAGTCTTTATCTTTTTATTCCCATGAGCACTTGACTTTTATTCTTTTTTTTGCACATGATCTTTAAATTATTTGAAATTTGAATTAAAAACCTTCTTTTAAATGCATCTGACGTGTTTCTTTTGACAGCCTGACCATTTTTATACACAGCCAAAGCTGTGAGAATAAAACTGTGTGTATTTTGCCAAGAACAGCCCCTGTTGAAATGGCTTTTTCCCTGTGCTGGATAATTACATTCCATGCAAATGATAACAGGGGAATGTGAGCCCCTGCTGCAGCTTTGCTTCATGCTTGCCTACATTGTTAAATAGTTTGTAAAATGGAAGCAACTGACGGATCCTCAGAAGTGGCCTTTGTCTTTCTTTGGTGTTTGAGCTTACAATGAGCTGTTGAATGAAAACAAATATTGCTGAAGTGAGGAAGCTTCGGTCAGAGTTAGCCGTACTTATTTACTTTCTCTTCCTTGGAATTTCCAAATAGTCAAATATTACTCTGATATTTTGAACTTGAAAATGAATTCCAAATATTGCATTTAATGCTCTAATTTCAGCAGGTTTATGCTGTGTGCATAACTAAATGTAATAAAGTTTATTAGAGCACTTTATTAATTGAAAGCTAAATAGCAGATAACAAAAATGTGTGTTCTTTTTTTAGACCTGTCATATTTTGTGAAAAATATTAAACAAAATCAAAACACTAAAACGTTCTAACAAATAAAACATTAAGTTCTGTTGTGTAAGCCTCATAGTCCTAACATCAGTTCAGTATTTCAACAATTTAAGACAAAAAACGCTCTGTGCTGTACTAGTTCTGCCTTTGAACAGTAGCCTACTGCTGGTAGCCTACTGTAGCCTACTGCTGGTAGCTTAAAAAAGAAATAGATGTGAAGGGTGTCAGCAGTTAGTGAGGATGTTCAGAGATCAGTTCTTGCAGCAAACATGAAATCTTGTGCAGAAGGAAGAGGCTTCGGGAACTGTAATCCTTTCAGCTCCCCTTTCTGTCATCTGCAGGTCCAGCTTTTAGTCATATTGGAGCTTGAATATAATGTTTAGTTCCAGCATATAAAAAAAAATTGTGCCAAAGTGTTGCATTATTTTATGAGGATGCTTCTAAGTACTGATGCTTCTTAAAGTTATAGTCATAGAAGTTGTGGTTTCTTGTAAAGTAGTAAAAATGCATTTTGAGTTTAAAGGGACAAACTAAAATAAAAAGCATGTGATAGTACTGGAAAGTTGCTGCTTGCTATTTTTCCTTTATTTCTGCTGCATAGATTTTTTTTCAATAAACCGGAAATCCTTTGCTGATAGATCAGTTCTTTTGAATCATGTATCCATCCATTCAGTTTTGTTAGGTAGGATATTTTATTTGTATTTAAAGCCAGTTTAACACGTATCAGAAATGGAGAGTCAGAAACATTAGCATTTCATATGGAGAACAAAATAAAGCCGTTCTAAATCCTGCTTCTTGTATGTTTGAGGTTTTATTTTCCAAGTATCTCTGCGGCTGCCTCCAACTCCTTTTGGAGAGGAAGCAGAGGAGGTCACCAAGACCTCTTGCTTCCTTAACCCCTTCCTTTTATCACTGCACATGCAGACCCAAACCACTTCACCGGCCTAGATGAGTGCAGCAAAGAAGATTGGACAGTCTTCACTGCCCCTGATATATAGTTTCATTCATATGAACAGTAATTCTGTCATCTTGTGTCAGATGAATGTGTGTCTGGGCCTATTAGCAGCTGTGCCTGCAGAATTACTGTCTGCCGTGTCCTTCGCTTTTCTGTCAATACTGCCATGGGGTGGGGTTAATCTACAAACACAAACTCATCCCCCAAACAGAGCTGCACAGATGTGACTGTTCAAGGTAGGAACATTAAGGTTAGCAGGTTGTAGAGGTCAAATCTCATAAATACCCAACATCAGACAACACACACACACATACCACCTTTAATTTACTGCTGTATCATCACCAGCTCCTGTGCTCATTTTACAGTAATTTCTAACCACATAAGGTGTTTAAGTATCTTGGATGACAGAAAGTAAAAATATAAGTTCGGATTCTTAGCAGTTTTACTGAGAGGATTTTAAAAGAAAGGCGAGTTGAGCTGTTTTAAATAAGGTCAGAGTTTCTGACATTTGCTTTGCTCTGTTTTTCTGAAGGTGGGAGATCAAATGAAGCTGCTGCACAACTGCTGGTCTGAACTTCTGATCCTGGATCACATTTTCAGACAAGTTCAACATGGAAAGGAAGACAGTATCCTGCTGGTGACTGGCCAAGAGGTAACACTCCCCCACACAGCTTCCCACCAGTACAATAAGAGTCTGTCTCACTCACTGATGTTTACGGCATTAAAGCGACACCTGGACTGCAGTGGTGGAGTTTTAAAAGTAAATTGTGTGGGCGCCAGTTATCAAAAAGGCTTGTTTCTAAGTACATTCACATTTAGATTTGCTCTCCATGGTTTGATGTTTTGTAGCTGATGTTTCCGTCCAAAAAGCATTGCTTCAGTAGATACCAAAAGCCAAACATGACCAACTTTATGTTTTTTCATGTCAGATTTAAAACTTAATGAAATCCAGAGCAATGGAAAGTACAATCCTGTAAAAGTTTTATAACTCTGAAGGTAAAATGACCCACCTCAACTTTTTGTTCAGTCTTGTCATTTTTGTTTTGCTTAATTGCACAAAGATTGGTTGGATTCCAGCTGCATTATTTGGTCCGACATTAAATGGTCCTACTGTGTGTTTTCCCCAATATGTTGTGGAACACAATGCAGAAAATTATTAACTGCATTAGTTTTTTCTTGGCTTTATTGAGGATCTTCTTGCTCCTGTAGGCATAAGAATGCTGTGCAGTTAAGTGATGATAGACTGGAATCATAGTCCCACAGCTGAAAATGGCTTTGCTGGGTAAATTATATGCTGTACTAGTATATAGATGCAAAATCTGCATCTAAAACCTATTGCCGGTTTGATTAATTGCATTTTTATGTTTTAAGGGAATACGTTAGCATATCCTCCTGGTGTTTTGCAGGTTCTGAGGATCAGTATTTGTTTTGCAATATCAGGAAGGAACTTACTTATGTCACATTCACATTTTTGTGTTTGTTTAGTGGATCAGCCTTGCACAAGTTTTTGAGTTTGTAAGTTTTTTTATTGAGTACCTTTAATATATCAAAAATGTAGTACTTTTCAGAGGGGGACTTTGTAAAGTTATAGGATAACAGACTCACATTTAAAACTTTCTGAAAGTCAATGTTTGGTCTGTTGACCTAAACTGAGCCAAAGAATGTTGTAGAACTATTAACTACAGTAAAGGGGTACATTCCACTAAGCAGGTTTAACAAACTCTGATTCGAATCCGCAACTCTAATTTAATGTAGCCGAAAGTTTGGAACTCTGAGTTTCCAGTTTCACAACAGTTGCTATGAATTAGTTCAATCAACTTCAAGTAGGTCCACTCAGAGTTGAGCATGCATGACAAGTTTAATTATACTAGTATGGCTTAAGTTTTATATATCTAGAAATGTTTACACATTTTAAGTGGCCATTCTGACATTTATCAGCTTGATTTTATATGTATTTATGATAACTGAAATATATTTCTTCACAGTCAAAATAATAATAATGGTGACCAGTAATCATAGGAACATGGAGATTAAATTAATTTCTAGATTTCCAGAATGTTTATTCTAGATGTGATGAATGTCATTTTGTTTGAAATATTTATTTAGACAAGAAATAAAGTTTTTTTCAGATATCAGGAATACATATTCAGTAAAACGAATACATAACAAAACAGCTTGTGATAGGCTGTTGTGATCACAAGTTTATTTCTTGAATAGTAGTGGATCAATGCATCTAGTTAGGTGAAATAATCAGGCAGCAGGTGAAGATGAAGAATAAAAACGATGTTCTAATAGATAGAACCTGTTCATCATGTCATGGGTTCTCAGTGTGATTCTGTCTTCCATTACACAGAGTGCTTTGGATGTTATCATCCCAATAAATGGTTGTTATTTGTGGTTCTCAGAATTCTCCGAATGGCTTCAGATTGTGACAGTAGGCTTAGTAGGTTGTTATCACATTTCTAGCGCTAAAGTTATCCCCCTGCAGAATTAATTAATCTATTTATGTGTAATCTGAAGCTCATTTCAGTAGTTCTTCGTTCTTGTAAAAATAAATGAATTAAAATAAAATGATCCACATGTCACTCAAAATAACTAAACTAAAAACAAATACATCTCATATCCTGACAACCCAGTTGTAGAATCCTCTCCCTATAAATATTTAATTCTCTGTGAAAAAAATGCAGATCATTTTTTAATAAGATCCTCGTCAAACAGACATGCAATGTTCGCTTTTTTTAAAAAGAACCTTGTGAATTTATTTATTTTTTTGTTCACAAAACTATGACAAACATCTGACTAAATCAGTAAATAAAACAGCGTGATTGACTCTAAGGAGAGCGGAGTCAGAGGACACCCTGAGTTTACTGAAGAAAACCTGCTGCTGACCAGGTTAGCTCTGGGGAGAAACTTAGTACGGTGACTGAAACAAAGGCTGAGGAAACTCTCTTCATGAAACAGGAAAATCTTGCCGTATTTTAGGTTTAGAGAACAGAGTTTTCAGTAAACCTGCTTGTGAAACGGACCCCAGGTGTAAGCCTGAAGACATCCAAATTAATAATAAACTGATACATCCATCAGCCAATACTTTTTGTGGATATTAGTGTTTTTTTTTAAATATATTGGTATGGGCCAATAAGTGTATGCATTTCACAATTTTTTGTGTGCAGCGGTACCCTAGGGTGGGGGGTCCACCCCCCTAGTGGTGGCACTGTAAAACTACACGGAGCTTTGTAGTAAGATATTAATTAAATTAATGATCCATTTGAGGCAGGTTGAGGTGTGACGCAAC
>NW_015150656.1:686092-696064 GCF_000732505.1 Cyprinodon variegatus
CCCCTTCCCAAAATTACTTCAACGGAAGGTTTCCAGATGGATATGCGGAGCAAATCCATCTGTCAGAGTCAGGTTAGTTAAATTCAGTTACAGAAGAGAATAAACTGTAAAGTTTAAAATAATTGCACATTAAAGGTGCTAGTTTTTAGTTTACTTTATTGTAACATTTAATTTAATCCTGTTGACTGTTTAGTTGTTGAAAAGGTTGGAGCAAGGTTAGAGATATACTGTAGATTTTCTGGTAAACAAAAAGGAGACTCGGCAAGAAGTCTAGGTGCATCCAATATAAGAAAACAAGCAAAATATCGGCTTCAACAATCTGCCCAAAAACATTGGCAGCACATGTCAGGGATCGGTTAGACCAGTGGTTCCCAATCCCGCTCCTCAGGATCCACTGTCCAGCATGTTTTAGACGTTTTCATGCTTCACTTGGCTTAAATAACTGGATGATTAAGAGGCTACTTGAGTCCTTCATGGCTGCTGAGGAGGTACTGCAATCATTTGATGCAGGTGTTTCGGAGCAGAAACACATATAAAGCATACAGAACAAGGGATCCTGAGAGCCAGGGTTGGGAGCCCGTGGCTTAGAATGGTGACAAATAATTGGTATCTGCCATAAAAAACAATTATCCGTTGATCTGTAATACAAATCCAAAATAAACAAAACAGAATAAGGTCTGTATTTGCTGAAATTAGATTGGCATCTGTAGGTCCAGATTTAAAAATTAAATCACTTTGTCAACTCAGTAGCATTTTTATTTTTTGATACATTTTTTTTTTTTTTTTGCATGAAAAGGTTTTGGGGAATTACAACACAATCAATCTTCAGCTGGGAATTACAGCAATCCTACCATAGAAACACACCGGATTTTTCCTGATGGATTCATAAATATTGTTGTCAACAAGCGTTTTGTTTGTGTGCTGCTGTATTACATCGTCAATCAATCATTGTTAGTGGTGTTTTTCAGCCTCTCAGTGAAATACAAGAAACAACTCACGTATATTTCATGGTTACATGAAATAACATGCTTTACATTACATGTTCTGAAATCTGTTGCTCCTGTTAAAGGGGAGAGAGAGCAAAAGTCTTGGTATCTTAATATCTTTTTTGTACAAGGTATTCACAATAAAAACGAATAATTTAAACCTAGAAACTTACCTTTGCATTTTAGGGACAACTATTTATTCACTATAAAGGCTCATCATCTCCTAAGGTCTAACACAGCAGGGATTCAGAGATAATCTTTAGATGACTGCTCTGTTTTACAAAATAACAAAGAAATTCCTCCTTCTAAATTCTTGCAGATTGAACTTTCATCTATTTTGTCGCAAGGAGAGACAACTCTGTCCAGTCTGGTCCAGAGAGGTCAGGAGCTTGCAGCAAGGTTGCAGGTGCTGCAGGTCGATCGCAGGGAGATGGCTTGTCTCAAGTTTCTCCTTCTGTTTAATCCCAGTAAGTCATCCTCATGATTGCGTTTCATCAGTAAACTGAACATAGATGTATACTCATTTCTAACAAAAGATAAACCATAACAGTTTTCTTGTTCTATGTATGTCATAAATAAGAAACGGTGGCTTTGATGTTTGCTGTGGATTTTTTTCTTTGTCACATTGGAATGGAAGGTCTGCATACAGAGTGATGCATTAAGGAAAAAATAATCAATGCAAAAATGATGAAGGATTTGAGTAACCATTTCCATGTGGATTCACCATTTAAATAGCTACACAGACATCTTAATGAAAGAATGTCCCAAAAACAGATAATCTGTGGTTTCTATTAATATAAGTGTTTTTCAGCATGGCCTTTCTCCCTACAATGAATTCACTTAATTAAGTGTCTTAGCTTGACAAAACCAAATATTAACAAAAGCAACCTTTTCCATTGTCCACTAATGGCATTCAAAAGAAGAGTAATGGATGGGTTTATCATTTGATAGCAAGACTGACATTCATGTAGTGGCTTGTGCAGATGGAGAGAGCATAGATGTGGCTTGCCCAGATTCCCAGAAGTGTTCCCTGTTCTGTGCTGGCAAAGCAGGGAACAAAGAGCTTTTGAACAGTGAGAGCACTCGTTATACACAGAAAATATTTGCCGTCTTTGGCAGCAGCTTCTTCGCTCACGCTCTTGCTCTGCCTCATCCTAAGAGTCATATTTGTTGGGGGTAATTTAATTGCCCTTAAGCAGTTTGAAAAGATGATTCAGAGCATTGATTCAAAACATTTAATTACTGTGTGAATGGATTCTCTGAGATGGGCTCAGCTGATGGTGAATGCTATTCAGCTGCAGGGCAAGGCTATTGTTTCACATACACACAGAAAGAAAGACACACACACCCACACACTCCATTGACACGGAAAAAAAAAACATAGAGGGACCTTTGCATATATTCATTTAAGTTATAAAATGCATAATTGAGTACAGCAGCATACCTCAGTGAGCTGCATGCTGGTGCAAACTATACCAATGAATGAATTCAAACGGTTTCATATTCAAACAGAATATTGTTTAATTGGATTTATTGAAAATGGATTTACTTTACAATAACATCAGAAAATGTTCTGTTTTAAGGTTAAATATTCTGTTAACTTCTGTATAACATGATTTACATACTTGATTTATGTACTAGGGCTGAAACAATTAATCGATTATTGAAATAATCATCAACTAATTTAATAATTGATAAGTCGTTAACTGGAGTATAGAGACTGTAAAACATCCCTTTAGTTGACAGAGCAACCCACGTAGAGCATTAAGTATGTGAAAATAAAAAAAAGAAAACACATAAACATTTTGCATTTAAGATACAAAAAACAAAATAATTTTCGTCTGTCAATAAGCTCTATCCAGAACACCTCAAGTTTTTATGAAATTCACTGGGTTTAATTTTATAAAAAGTCTTCTTTAAGGAAACTTCGGCCATTCCGATTATTAATTGATTTGCAAAATAATTGTTAGTTTCAGCCCTATTATAAACCTTCACATACTTCCTGAGACTAAATAAATAGATTCTTACTTTTAATAAATACTTTTCCACTAAAAGAATTTTCCTTTTCTCTATTCTTTGCCTATAATTTGGGTGAATGTTTTAATACACTCAATCAATGCCACAGCTATTAAAGGAAGAATAAATCAATTAGTAATTTTTGTTTCCTCTGTAAAATATATTTGATCAGCTAAGTTTCTAAATTACTAGCAGAGGCAAAAGTAAAGAAATTGACCGTCATGGTCATGTTGCCAAAAATGTGTGTAGCATCTGCTGCTGTCCACGTTAACAGTTGCAATTTTTATTTTTCTGCAAACTTTTAGTTTTTCTGTTTCATTCTGCTTTGACAAGATGGATTGGATCATTTTCTGTGAATGTGTTGTTTTAAATTATTATTATTTATATCTTTAATTTATCATCTTATATATCTCGCAGTTAGCTTCATTTATCCTCTGTGTGTTTCCAGATGTAAAACTACTGGAGAACCAGGCATTTGTAGAGGGCGTGCAGGAGCAGGTGAACTCAGCTCTCCTTGAATACACCCTGTCCACCTACCCTCAGTTTCAGGATAAGTTCAGCCAGCTGGTTGTGCAGCTGCCCGAGCTGCGCTCCCTCAGCACGCAGGCTGAGGACTACCTTTGCTACATGCATCTGAACGGAGAGGTAACCTGCAACAACCTGCTCATCGAGATGTTGCACGCTAAGAGAGCGTGTGTGTGAAGAACAAGAACGCAGAAATGTTCTACCACCAAGTGTTAAATTGTGCGAGACTGTGCGTGCGCAAGTAAGACAGAATGTGTGTGGACATAAAAAAAATAAAAGTTTTCACACTGGGTCATCTTTGTTAAGGCTTTTCCTAAGGTCGGAGGGCAAAAAAGATGTTTCAGAGTTTGAATGTTTCCATTTTCATATCCTGCACAGCTACTTTAACATGACCTTAAAACTGGATTTCCTCTCTGCAAACATCTGAAATTGGGTTTATGGGGGAAGTTAGATTCTTTTTCATTAAACATAAATAAGACCAGTTTAAGAGCACAGTCAAGTTATTGTATATACCATGAAGCTGCAGAGCTGATGTCTACAGGGACCTAAAACTAAATTCCCATTGACACACTGAACCTGACTTCTAGCTGTGAAATGTTCTCCTGAGGGTTGATGGGAGGACTGCCTGTTTGTCAGGCTTTTTTTTTTTACATCCCAGTTTGATGCCTTCTTATAGAAATCACATTTGTGCTGCCTGCAACAAGATCTTCTGTAAAGAAGTTTGTTTTAGGTGCAAGACTGGAAGTAGAACATTCTATTTAAATAGAAAAGACTTTATAATTATTGTTGTATAAATTATAATGCATCAAGGATTTCAGTGAGGTGCTGATCAACATGACAATCAAAAATCTAACTGTCATACTCCTCACTTCCATGAGCGCTTTTTGAACTTTATAGAAACGTCCCCCTCTTAGGGTTAATAAATCCTATAAATGTCTGAAGGCTGTAAAATAAGGATATTTACCAAAGTTAAAACAACAACCACTGAAGCTGAAATGTGTGACATGTCTTAAATCTTTCATACAAATTAATATAACATGTTCTTATCAGAGTAGATAAGAACACACATACTGCCTTTAACCCTACAGGCAGCATCTTTCTGTTTTGTAGAATAGTGTTTTTATCTATTTATTTTGAAAATGTGATTAATCAAAACGTTTTTCTTATCAAAAAACATTCCAATTGAACTGAAAATCCATCACAAAGAAAACAACAAAAAGAATTAAAAGACAGAAAGAGTAATAAAGTGAACGCTGATTAAAAAATAGCAAAAGGATACTTTTCAGAGATATGAAAAAACAAATATGAGCAAGCCAGGACAGAGGAAGTATATTGAAGATGGAAATCCATGAGAAAATGTTAGGATACAGTAATTAAAAAGACAACAGTTTGGGAAATGGGAAAATGTTGTGGAAAAGCCTGTCCTTCAGTTTTCCCTAACAGCACAGAGCCGACTGACGGTTATTTGGCAGAATATTGACTTCTCTGTATAATCTGAACTTATTATTTAGGTTTTCAAAATGCTGGAAACAATTAAACCTCAGAAATGATGATGGTTCATTCTCATTTATCTGTCAACCAAAGATGGACTCATCTGTGCAAAAATAGACTAACACTGGTTTACTATTTGCCTCATGATAAACCAACCCATTACAAAAACAACAACAAAAAGCCATGTATGGGGATACCTTCTCTCCTTGTCCCACTTGTATACCTCCCCTGAGCTTAATCCCATTCTTATTCAGATACAAATAGAATGCCTTCTTGCATTAATGCCCTTCACCTCCATTAACATCCTTGTTCTTTTCAGTTTCACCACAAAGTATTCATTGTTTATTAGGCTTTTTAAAGATGTAGGCTCTGGCATATCTGATTATTCTTCTTTGCAAAATAGCTTACGCTCATTAGAAAACACATGTGAACAGCAACATTACTACTTTCACAGATCAATCAAGTTTCTGACTTAGACATTCTACCATATAAATGGGCTTTGATCTAAACCAGGCCTTTGCAGCCGAAAATGAGCTGATGGGTTTCCATTTCACACCTTGTCAATTTTGTAGACATATATATTTTACACCAATTTTCTTATTTACAAAGAGTATTTTTACAGTTTGGTAGGTCTGTTTACAGAATGACAAAAAAAAGAGATCAGATTTAATCCAGTCTTGATCTGAGACTTTTATTTACCCTTAGAGGAAGTTTGCAGTCAGGCTCTGCTCTTGTAAACAATGTAGCCACCTAGCTGGTAGGTGATGAAGGAGATTAGTTAGTCTTAATACAGTACATTTGCACATCAGTCCTTTTAAAACGAGGATGTAAGTGAGACATAAGTGCAGATATTGATAGTGATACAGTGATATGACAGCAGTCACTGTGAGACACTACTGACCCTTATTAATTTAAATGGACAGGTGGCCCAGTTTTGGTGAAGGAAGGCGTAACAACCATCTCTCATACTGACAGTTGCAAACTTTTAAACAACTAGAAAACAGTGAGTCCAAACACAACCATAAACTCGTCTAGCTAAAAACCTTGCTCTGTTTGTGAAACTTATTTTGTTAAAACAGTAACACTCGTGTTTGTCCCACACTGGTCTCCTAGTTGTGTTTAAAAATAATAAGAAAAAAAAAACATTGAAAAACACTCCAATCAAACTGACAGTGACAATACTTTCTGCTCCCGTCTGTCACCGGAGTCAGTGAAAACAAAGAAACAAAGTGGTGTTTGTATTATTGTGCAGCTCAACTTTCCTACTGTTGCCATGTCAGATTAGTCCTTGTTTGCCATTTCAAGGTATCATAGACAATCATTCCGTCTGCCTTAATTCAGTGACTGCCTGAACACACACGCACCTTGGTTTTCCAGCTGAGACAGCAGCCGTCACTCTGTACAGTAAATTTATGTTGTGAAGTGAATATCTACTACACTATGAGGACACATTCAACACAAAACTCTTACCTGCTTTATGTTGAGGTCTAAGCGCTACTGTTGTGAAACTGATTCTCTTGATATTGTTTTTGGTTCTTGCTTTGTCTTCTTTTTCTTCTTGTGAGTCAATTGTAAACTGAAATGTCTTTCTCCTAAAATAGAAATCTGCATTTTTCTTTAGATATATTTTATTGTTATAACAACAAAACAATAAATTCAACAAATTTAAGCATGTGTTGTGGTGTCTTTTTTTTACTCGGTAGTCATCATTTAATTCCAATGATTCAAGCCCTGAGGACAAGCCCTGTCCCCCATCAGATTACACCACCTCATTCCACACATATAAACACAGCTAAATGGTAAAACAGTACATTCTTTTGAATATACTGTTTTTATTAAAACAGATTCAGTCCTCAATAGCCTCTAAAATTATACACATTTATCAACAAGTGTACAAAACATACAAGATAATCCTGATATATGATACATTCACCATCAAGCAAAAATAACATTTTAGAGATATTGAAGATCGGCCTGTTTTTCTGCGTAGTCCTGTTTCTCTGACTGTGACCCGGTGGATGTGCTCTCATCATCCTCTGACATGGGAGCTGGCTCGGAGCTCGTCTGCCTGGCTGTGTGTTTCCTGGACGGAGCCGCGTTTTATAGTTTCCTTTTTTATATCTGCTTCTTTCTCTTTGTCTGCTTCTGTCTCCTTGAACCCCAGTTGGTCTTAGCAGATGGCCGCTCACACTGAGCCTGGTTCTGCTGGAGGTTTCCTTCTGTTAAAATTGAGTTTTCCTCTCCACTGTTGCTACGAGCATGTGTAGTGTGAGGGATTGCCTTCCAGTTGAAGCGATCAACTGGATTTCATTAGATAGAAAACTTTGAATCAATTTGACTGTATGATCTGGTTGAACTGTAAAGTGCCTTGAGATGACTTGTGTTGTGAATTGGCGCTATAGAAATAAAATGAATTGAATTGAATAAAGTTAATTTGAATAGTATTTTTATTAATAGTTATTTAAATTTTTTATGCTTTCAGAGGTTTTTAGAAGAAAGGAAAACAACTTTGATTTCCTGAACAGTTGTGGTAGTTTGTTGGTTTTAAGCATTATAGCAATATTAACGTGACAAAGTCAATGATATAAGCGTTGACCTGGTTGGAGGAGCTGTTTCTTTGCATCAATATATAGGTAATGTTATATGATTTATGAAACAATACATTTTTTTTATATTGACTACGTCTTCTGCAGTTAAAAGACAACACACTCTACATTGTGGAAAATACAAGGTTGTGATTGGAAGCCTTACGTGAAACCTGTGCTGGCCAGGTGGATAGTTAGAAATGTGAAGCAGAATGCAAGGATCAATCCTCCAAGGCCATCCAGAGGAGTCTGGGTTCAGACACTGCACACTACTGAGTTTAACAGATGCACACCAAGGAGGACTCTACTTCCCAAGATAAGGCACAGAAAAGCCAGCTAGCCTTTGCAAAGTTTCACCCTGATAAAGATGGAGACTTATTCACTTCTGTTTTCTGTTCCTGGTGGTGGCAGAAGTATAAAGCATATGTGGTGTTTTTCAACCAATGAACCAGGGAACCTGATGATAGCAAACGCTATCATGAAAAAGTGGAAAACTTGAACTTTCTCATCAATAACATCAGGCAGCCTGCTGAGAAACTTGGCTTGGGACATTTTAAAAAAACAACGGCCTGAAAACACACAGCAAAACTGATGAAGAAATAAATGGTTGGTGGTAAAACATTTATGCTTTAGCCTTAAGAAAGATCAGGGTGGTGGAAAGAAGTCCCCCACCCTCCCCCCCAAACTACAAGAGTTGGTGCAACAGATTTATAGGCCAGAATACTAATAGAAAATAGAAAAATCTGACTATTACTAGAAACCATCAAGGGCATTCTTACAGTATTAAGGAGGGTAAGATTACTTTTAAACATCACAGTTTTTGTTCAAATCTAAGTAAATGAAACGTCTCTTTTTGCCTGTTGTCCCATGACACTGTCTTGACAACTGTATATTATTCATTAACCAAGAATTTTTTTTATAAAAGTTCAAATCTCCCAGGGGTATAAAAAAAATCATCTTTGTGCTTTTATTTTGCTGTTGGACCATGAAGGATATCGTGACTGTCTTCTATTCTATTCTATTCTATTCTATTCTATTCTATTCTATTCTATTCTATTCTATTCTATTCTATTCTTTCATTCTATTCTACTCTTTCAGCTCTTTTCCATATCATGATTCTGTCCACCCTGATAACTGAACTAACTGCTTACTTCATTCACCTGCCTAACCCTCCCTGGTTACTAATTATCACTCATCTAATCCACCTGCTCCTGCTGCTTTATATATGACTCAGCCCAGCTATCAGGGCCATATCTTTAAAGATGTTTGTTCATTTGAGTTTAAGTTGGAAATCATGGCTCATTTCCAGAGTTCATGTTCTCATTCTCAGTGGCCAGTGGTTAGAGTGGAGTTTTTAGCCTTGCTTTAGTGTTTCCTGATCATGTCATCCACTGGGGTGCCCTGTTCCCGTTTTGGCTCAGTGGAGAGAGCTAGTTTAAAGTTCCATGGTTTTCCTCATGTTATGTCTTGTTCTTCCTCTCAACTACTGAGCCTACCTGTCTGCATCTCAACATTTCTGCCTGAACTCTCTGTTGGAGTCTTGAAACACTGAACCTGCCTGAACTCTCAGTGGACAAATCAAACAACGGATCTGCACGTTCCAGTTCTGATCGGAGCCCCTGACTGGGCTATAGACTCCTGGATCTCCGAACCGTCCTGTTCTGATCTGTTTCCCTGACCTGGGTCGGACTCCTGCCTGTTCACTGGGGCTACTCCATCAAGTAAAATTTGGGTAGCTCTCGCAGCATTTCGTTTGGCAGTACACCAGCTGGATCCTGCCTTGCCTTGAGAGGATGGACTGAACTGTTAAACCAGGTAAATGACTGACATGGATAATCATCTTCCGTCAGATTATCGTGGCCACTTATACCTGCTTTTCTGCCTAACCAGAGTGCCAGTGATGGGTGGGGCCACGCCTGCCCCCGCAGCCGCTGCAGATCCACAGCGCTTTTTTGTTCGGTTTTTTATTAACCATTTCAAATCTTCCCACTGTCTTTCTCACCTTGAATATTGGGTCCTACGTGTCATGAATCGGGGACAGATGGACCCAGTATTCAGGAGAGACAGTCGGTAGGAAAGTTCAAAAGGTTTATTAAAATAAAAACAAAACAAAAGCGGAGCTGTGGCTCGTGGACACTGCAGGCAGGGGGGGCGGGGCACCGCCCAATCTCAGACACTCTAGGGGAGGAAACACAGGTAAGTGACCACGATAAACTGATATATGATTATCTGGGTTGGTCACTTACCTGGTTTAACAGTCCAGACCACGAGTGTCCCCAGTGCCGCAGTCCCCGAGGCCATGCCGGAAGCCGACCCCGGCGAGGGATCCAGAACAGACAGGAACAGGCAGGAACAGGCAGGATCCAGAC
>NW_015150656.1:696074-696706 GCF_000732505.1 Cyprinodon variegatus
CATACATTGCAACTGAAAAGTATTTAGAGTGCTGAACCTTTTCTAATTTAGCTATAGTAACGTTTTATTCCAAATGATATTTAATCAATCTCTTTCTTTAAAAGGGGTTAGGGATAACAGACACAACCAATGTGTTTGATATCATAGTAACATTCTCCTTATAACTTTTGCAGTAATGAGCAGGTTCTCCTAAAAAAAAAAAAAACAGTCTCTGCCCTCCTTTAAGTCACTCATGCTGTTTTATTTCCTGATTCAGTCAGGAGAGATATGTCATACTTCTGTGTGAACACTAAAGTTAGTCAGTAGGTCTGTTAGACACATTACTTTTGTTGTTATAAACACAAATATGGCACGTCCTTTAGATGAGGATCCAATCTATGAAAAGGTATTAGCTCACAGATAATTAAATATTTATCAGGAGAGGATTCTCAGACCATTTGTAGATATCCTTTCACAAAGTTATGAGCACTACTGTTTCACCCATCACACACAATATTACAATCTTGTCCATCCTCGCATTTGCAGCGTTACATAGAGATCTTTAACAGGTACCTTGGGAAACAGACAGAGAACACTAAAACATACAGTTACATATGAATCGCACAGGACCACCCTCTCTGTGAATGTTGAAG
>NW_015150656.1:697583-699337 GCF_000732505.1 Cyprinodon variegatus
GAACAAATTTGTTCTTAAATTATTTGTACAAGTAATTTATGAGAAAACCCCATTCACCATTCTTCTCCTATTTCTAATCTTCTCTCTATTATGAACAAATTTTACAAGCTCTCCGGTCTTTATGTAAGAGTCTTACATAATAGGTCAACTGTTATCCAAACCAAGTTTTTCGCTCAATGACTACATTTTGTGTTACTTTAAACCAATTTTAAATTTTTAAACTCAAATATTAAATAATTTTTTATGCTGATGACAGAACTACTGTATCAGTCCCTACAATGTAGCTGAAGGTATCAGGGGACACTGCTTTATTATGTTGTCATTTTGTCGAAGGTAAGAGCAGTCATTGAATATATGTGAGGTCAAGCCACCTTTGATATACAGTAACATCTGGAACAGAAAACGTGATGAAAGGAGTGAAGACTTGGTCTACAGATGTACAGTACACATGTGCGTGTATATACACAGTGGCTGGCTAGCTCAAGTGGTAAGTTACCCATCCTGAAAACAGGAGGCCTGGCTTTATATCATAGCTGGAGGAATGAGCTGCCAGTCTGGGTCCTTAGCCAAGACCCTTCATGCTAACGCCTGCTTTGGGGAGTTCCGGCCTAGAGGTTACAGTGTTGTACTTGGAATCTGAGTTTGAGACCCACTCAACAGACTGCCACTCCAACTCACCGAGCAAAGACCCTTAACCCCACATTGCTCCACAGGTACTGCACAATGCAGCTCCCCAAGGTTAAATGCAGAGAATTCATTTTGTTGCTCTGTACTTGTGACAGTGTAATGCCAATAAAACGCTGGAAATTAAATGAGATTTTGCAGGATGATGTCTCATTTTTGTAAATGACAAGTACAGTTTATTTGTATAGCACAATTCAGTAAAACGACAATTCAATTGATTTAGATAAAATGGTGAATAAATGGGCAAAGGATGGATGGGTGGTTAAGCATTTACATCATATTTTGCATCTCTTGCATCCATCACAGTTTTCATGGACTGTCTTGCTTTTTGTAGAAATGATTTTTATAAAATTTTGTATCAAATGATTTTAATTTTTATTATTATTTATATTTATTTGTTTTGTTTTTACTTCTAAAATAGTGTAACCACAGTATTTATAGATTTTGGGGATTTATTACACACTGCTTGGCTTTTACGGGCCCTTTAATTCTGCTGCTCTGTCTTTCTTGTCTTTAAAACTATTTCTGTGAATGACCGCCATTGGACAAGCGCAGGACATCATATAGTCTTAATTTGAAATATTGTGGTGGTAATTGTGTAGATTTGCAGTTCTCACGAATGCTTGCTTACTTAGTCAGAGGTGTAATGCAAGACGTTTAAAAGGATCATTTACGATAATGCGTAAGGCCAAATGTATTTATTCCTCATAATTGCCTGCTTCTATGTTGCCCCTAAATAGTATACATCAACACACCTTACCATACATAAAATACACACTACCATTGAAGCAGTCAACTAGTCAACTTTTCCCATGTATTGTTATTGTGGTTACAAAAAAATTAATATAGACTTATGCATGAGCTCAACCTTCTTCCACGCCATCCCCCTCTCATTTGCAGCTGTAGATATCTATTGCTCTCTCTTTTAAAATGCTCCAACTCACTGTATGCCTCCATTTACATATTTTCTTTCACTAGTGTGGGCATGCAAATCTTTGCCCATTGACTCTCGTTAAAGGTTTTACATGTGCAGTAGCTCCTCTTCAATATAGGAGAGCTCAGGGTGCAAA
>NW_015150656.1:701058-702041 GCF_000732505.1 Cyprinodon variegatus
GCCCGAGGTGGCAGGAACTGTCGTCACAGTTGTATTGCAGGTGATTGACAGGTTGTGACAGGAGTAAAATCTCTTAAAGCAGACTTACCAAACAAAGCTGAACATCAAAATTAATCAGCAGTCCAAAAGACAGATGGAGACGGTGCACTCTGTCTTCTTTCAGGATCTTGTTTAGCTACAAGGCTCAGCTAACTGAATGCATTGAGGCTAACGCTTTATTCTGCTTTCCCTACCTCTTTTTTCAAATGTCAGGATTTGACCCAGCATGGATAAAGACAGGCAGGACTGATTGAAAGCACTTTTAGAAAAGGCAAAGAAGAATGAACAATCTGGGATTGACATGGAAAATAATATAGTTTACTTTTTTTTCCTATGTTTTTTTTATTTGCATAGCTGCACTTAAATAAACACAATCTCAGAAAAGAAATAGCTTTTATACATTAAAAAAATTGGCTTTGGTATACATCTATTTTTGTACAAGAATTTTGGACAAAATTACCCATTTTACTTACTCTACTACAGTATCTTAACATTCATTATTTTCTGTCATTTCAACTTTTATCTTTGTGTTCCCTCTTTTTTTCTCTTCACAGTTGCTACATCTAGCCTAGAGTTCTGTTCAGTTGTGACACCACCCTGAATGCAGGCATTGGCTTGGCTGATACTTCTGGCAATTGCATGTTGATCCTCTATAGATGATAGGTGGTCTTTAAGTGGTTAACTCAGTCTTTCCTAGACATAGCTATTGGCTGAGCTTCTGCTGTGACCAACTGTCTGTGCTCATCTTCAAGACTTGAATACTGTCTCAGAGCTCATCTGCTTTGCTGTGTTTCTCTCTTAGATGAGAGAAGCTACAGGAGCTACCACTGCAAGCAATCTCCTACACTTCCTTAAAGGAGAAGTTCGGTTTTTAACACTTTTAGCCCATTTTCTGTAGTGTCCAGGATGAAATCGAATGATCGACACCAAAATTTTGACACTTG
>NW_015150656.1:703611-713076 GCF_000732505.1 Cyprinodon variegatus
TTTGATCAACAAGAATGCTATTCACTGTTTTTTTTTCATTTGTTTCTCAGCCACTTCAATAACTTAATATTTCAAAACACTAGGTTATTACTTGTAGTGTGTTTTCAATAACAACACACACAAAAAACACACCTGAGAGCCAGACATTACCATGGTGATACATGAATATAGAAAAAAGCAATCAAGAGATGATTTTAATGGATGAACAAGTATTTTCTACAGAAATAAAATAAATATAGACTAATCTTATATCATACTTAAAACAGCATTTCAAATTTAAAATAGCAAATGAAGATTATCACTTAATAAATTATTTGTCCACCTCTTGGATGGACTAATGCTCCTGCAGATTTTTACAATCTAGTGGATGAGCTTTTAAGGGACAGTTTTTCCTCTGTTTCATTGTTTCTCCCAATCAGATATCTATGGATTTGTCCAAAGTCCTGGCTGTTTTAGATTGGTCAACATCCTCTGACAGATAACAGTTATGAAGATTTTCCAGGTTTTGCCATTTTTTTTACCGTAGGTTCATTGGGAACTATGGTCAAGTCGCTGCTCCCCTCAATGCTCTTTCATCCTCCCAAACCAGGTTCACCTAGAACGTACAATCTGACAAGGGCTTTCACAGACTGAAGCTTCTGTTTGTTTCTGCCCCCGTTCGCCAGTCACCTAATCCTGTCAAACAATTCTTAGTGGAAGTGGATGCTTCGAGCACTGGTGTGGAAGCAATTTTCAGCCAGAGATCAGATGCCTTTTTTTCCTTGAGCTTGTCTAGTGACAAACAAATGATGATGTGGGTGATTTGAGCTCCTGGCGGTTAAGCTGGCTCTTGAAGAGGCTCCATTGTTTGGAGGGGCCTAAGGAACCATTTGTCGTATGGAGTGACCACAAGATTTTAGAGTGGCTCAAAACCAGTCAAGACTTCAATATACACCCTGACTCTGGCCCCAGATTCGGCTCTGGATTTCTGATCACCTGTCTCTGATCCTGGATCTGTTGTCAGACGCTGGTTATTTTTCCTGATCATGCTGTCTGTTTCTGCCATCCTGGTTCTGACCCAGTGCCTGTCAATTGACTATCGATTACCTGCCAGTCCTGAGAGTAAAATCCTCCTAACTGCTCTGATCGGATTCTGGATAAAATTATGTTTGCCAGTGACATCACCTGCCAACAGGAGCATTCACTCTCCCTCCAAGCCTGCTCCAGTATTGTGAGAAGGTTAGTGACCAAAGTTTTAGTGACTATAACACCTCTGAAAGTCTCTTACTGGTCAACTGGTTAAATTGTTGTATCCACTTCCAGTGGTTCCCGTCCTTGACACTGGTTTACATATAATAGAGAGCGTTCAGAGCAGCTGTGTCACAGTGTGGTGTGGAGGCTGCAACTCTGCAGACTGGAAGAAGGTAAGGAGAGTAATGACAACTGCAGAGAAGATGAAAAGACATTTAATTCCAGAGCTGCTTGTCCCGAGCCGGTAACATCATCAATGACCCTCACACCCCCCCCCCCATGGACTGTCTCCCTGCAGCCCTCTGGGAAAAGGCTTTGAAGCATCCGATGCAGGTCCAGCTGATTCCAAAACAGCTCCTTCCCCACTGCCGTTAGACCGCTGAAACTTATACAAAATGGGGAAAGAAAGTGTTGAATGTTGGAAAATGATAAATCATACACCACTCATATGTTAACATTTGATCATCACCATTTTTAAAAATTATCACTTTAGAAATGGAAATGTCATGAGAGTTGTACTGAACAAAATTTTGTTTTGTATTCACTCTGTGAGCACAAAATGGTAATAAAGTCTGTCTAAGTCTAAGCAGTTTACATATCAATAAACTGCTTTACGTTATCTGATCTTGTGAGGCTGAATTCTGAGTCCTGTTTCTGTTTGTTATAAAAGATGAAAATAATAGTTACAGAGACTAACCTGACAATAAATAATGAAACTAGATAATAGCCTGGTACAGTATATAAACATGTAAATGCAGTTTTATGCCAACCACATTGTCTTTGTCATTGCAATACCTCTGTGAATTCATCCCTTCTTCATGTCTCCGATTGTGACAGTTTATAACAGCATTAAAGCAAAGAAAACAAATATCTGTGATAGTGTCTGGTTATTTTTTCTGTTTTGTGTGTGTTTAAAAGGGGCTGACAGGAAGATAGTTGATGTACTAGTGCAATACCCAGTACCATGCTGATTAAAAACACATCTGGTATTGATAAAAACATGGATTTTATTTGAAAATCTACAACTGCTTAACCATAACAACAGTAAATTTACATAAAGCTTCATTGGCATTACAGTTACTGCTAGCATGAGTCTAGTTTCATCAGAAAAAGATGCTACCATCATTATTTGCTTTCCACGATAACAAAACCCAATATGTACAAACATGATTCAAACAACAAACCGATGGAAACTAATTCCTTTTAATTGAAATCAGATTTTTAGCTTGAAAATCCTGCTTTTAAATCAACTTGTTTAACATTTTTTTTTGTAATTTATGAGCTGAAACATAAAAATGATAGATTCACAGAGATAAAAGACAACTTGGAGAAAAATTGCAAGAAATTCCTACAATATACTGTGACTCCAAAATAACAGGTGGTCATTTTCAAGTCTTTCCAAGATGAAATTCAAATCATCTGTCTTCATAATCTTTATTCGTTGCTGGTTTAATTAAAGTTCTTGTGGAAGCAAAACTATCTTCTAATGGACTGGAGTTATCATCTGTTCACAGTATTGAAATACTCTAATTCGGTCAATGAGAATATATTTAATTCTAAGGTCACCCTAAATTAGTGGTTCTACAACTTTCTTGTAAACCAAATGTGAGTCCAGCAAGAAGAAAACAGAAACCACTGCCTTAAATAATAATAAAAAAAAAAACAAACAAACATCCAATTGAACTATCTTCTTCTTATTATTATCTTAACGATAATAATTTAATTCAATGTATTTATACAGGGCCAATTTACAACACATGTCATCTGAATGCATTTTACAGAGACAATTCATTCAAATTATACAGATAGATTAAATAAAGTATTGATTAACATTTGAATTCAGCGGGGTTCTTTTAACAGTAGAAGCTAATTCTACAAAATAAAATGCTTGTGGTAATAAAAAGAAAAGTTTTTTTCTTTCCGTTCTTAAGGCATATATAATGAAACCATCTGAAGTGAAATAAAAAAAAAAAAAAATATTGTGGTACATTGACATCTTGCATATGCCAATTATTAATTTTTTCACCCTTTAATTTTGTTTGGTCAAAGAAGGATTCTCAGCTCCAGCTAATTGTCAGTAAAACGGGAACTGATTGCTGCCAGTTTTAATGTGTCAAGTAAAAGATAGCTGTTGATTTAGAAATGTCTCTTTTTCTCTACTTCTTACAAATATGCATTATTACTGAATAACATGAAGATTGAAATGCACTGTATGTATTTGGATAAGAGTCTGACTATGTGGTTGCATTTGTCTAAAATAAGCTAAACTGATTAGACCTATGTTTGAATTATGATATTAAACACATATTTCAAAAAGGTACATGTACTGATTCATAATTATATTTTTCTCACTCTCTGAATTCAAATCAGACTTTTTTCTATTGAGTTTTCCTATTGAGGAGGATCATTGAAATGTGATTATTTTGGTAATTTCCCAAATAATGAAATAAAAAGAGAATTTTGGTTTTATATTCTTTAAAGGTACAATTTTCCTTAGTAATTGGTAGAATTGCCTTTTAATCTGATTGAATTGGATGACAAATTTGGGGTTTACTTTTATTTATTTCTTTATTTTTTGTGCTGAAATTGGTCCCATTTGTCTGCTCCTCCTCACCTGCCTTTTCCACAATCAAAATGATAAACTTCTGAAATATAAGAAAGCGACAAAAACCTCTGTCATCAACTAGTGTAGCTTTCAGTAACAGAAAAACTTATGTTAATCCCAGCTGAGTTAAACAAGTAAAGTTAGTGGGAATTTCACATCCTGAGACGAAAGAAAAGTTCTGTCTTTTTGTACAATTTCAGCAAAATATCTGTTTTGAACTAAAGATTCTTATGAATCAAAGGGCTGCTCTTGTAAAGCACCACAAGTCAGAGCCAATCTGTATGAAGGTAATACAATACGAATATGACTGATATGGACCTATACTTGGCCCTTAAAGGTATAATAAAGGATTTTTGCAGATTTTTGAAGAGACCCGCCCACTCCACTTAAAAAAAAAAATAAAAATGCACAATCTGTACCCGCTCCCAAGAGGGAATGCTTATTAAACACATGCGAGAACATGCACAAGCCCATTTCTCCTCGTGCCCTCTCTGTTTTAAAGTTGCTGCTGGCATCGATCGTACAAGCTTACTTTCAAAAACAATATTTGCACTATGTCAGATTCTCCACCTATAAGTGAGAATGATGGGGGCTTAGGACGGCCTTATGTAAACATAGGCTACCACCAGAATGATTGACAATTACGAGGACAACTTAATTTGATGATCCATCTGGAAAAAAAATATCCTCCTCTATACCTTTGACTAGTAAGCTAACTACATGTACTGCTGCAACTAAAGATTAATTTGCAAATCGATTTAACTGTTATTTTTTCGATTAATCGATTTGATTAATTAGAGTGTTTTTTTTACTAAATTAAACCAGGTGAAACTAAAACTTTACTACTTCAGGAGTTCTGGATAGAGCATATAGACAGACAATTATAATTTTTTTTTTTATCTTAAATGCAAAATGTTTATATATTTTTTACAATCTTGGTATAACTTCTGCTCATGGTGTGTATCTCTGTGAGCTAAAGGCATGTTTTATAGTCTCTATGCTCCAGTTAATGATTAATCAATTACTAAATTAGTTGATAATTATTTCAGTAATCGATTAATCACGATTAATTGTTTCAGGCCTAAAGCTAACATCTCCATACTTTGCTTTACATGTTTTATCACACCTTGATGTAGTTGGTTTGAGCTCTCAGACTTGGTGTGTTCTCTTTTTTCTTATATATATTATTCATTTTAAGTAGTCAGAGGCTCTCTATTGATCAGTGATCTCTTTATTTTGTCCAAAATAATGAAATCAAGACAACCTGATGCAACACAGAGATAAATAAATGACAAATGTAAAACACCTGATGCTTAAGACAACCTAATGATATATTGACAAAGCTAAACAAGCTAAACACAGAGAATATATATAATTATTCTGGATTTAAATCATGAATTTATGCTGTTTTTTTACAGTTCCAAAAAATGATTTAAATTGATATATTATTTAAATTAACGTTATTTCATTTCTGGGGCCAGGATAATTATTTCAAGAAGTTAACTTTAAAAGGGAAGTAACCAGATTGGTCGACTCGTACACAATAACTCAATAGATGGACGATCAGACTGGATTACCTCTGGATGAGAGGCGGGACATCTACACCTAGCTAAGAAAAACAGAGGACGATCCAAAGCTGTAGCTAGCTGCACCAAGGCCAAAAAAACCTCCATGGCTTGTGTCATTGGAGGCAGAAGAAACAGCAATATTTTGATACCAAACTGCACTTACTGTGCATAGCAGGGAGAGAATCATTACTTAAACAAACCATAATCCGTACCAACAAGAGACAATATTCTATTTACCTTCACTGGTAAGAAGTGTGAGAGTTTTAATGATTCTGTACACTCCCCTCATTTATTGCTTTTAAGTAGAACTCTGCTTTCTACGGAAGCTCAGAGCGGTCATGTCTCTCAGATACTGTTTTTACTGTGGTTTTCTTGAGAAAACAAGTAAATTTTCTAAATCATCTAAAGATAACGAAAGCTGTTTTCTCGTCATAACGAGATGACTGGTGTGTGTTAATACTGATTACATCCTTCAATACCACAACAACAGGAGAGGATTTATAAGTCTAAGTTATGGCAGCCTTTGTGTAATTCTGTAAATAGTCCTGTTTTAAACTTTAAGGAAATGAGACAACGTTGTTGGATTGATAATTTGCTTCCACTTCTGATTCATAAGCAATTAGACTGATGCCTTAAGGCTGATTTATACTTCGAAACCAGGTCCTCTGCGTAGGTGTCGCAGTGATCAAAAAGACATCCCCGCCCCCTCCGCAGACACTCTGCTGCACCTCTCCCAAATTGTAATTGATCGCAGACAGTGGTCGGCTTGTTTTGTTTTTATGACAGAAACTACGGAAAACAACTCGTGAAGTTTGACCAGCTAGAAGATGGAGGTGCGCGAGAACGCTGGGACCCTTTTTCCACCTGGATCCCCGCTATTTTTCACTGTCATGTCCCTCCGTTGTCGGACTAAACTCGCCCCCACTTCCTGATCTCCTCGGCCGTATCTAGACCCACAGCGTGTAGAACAGACCACGCTTTAATATTAAGCATAAATCAAAAATGTCTGCGTCAAGCTCACTGCGACACACTGCTGCAGGTGTATAACCAGGCCTTAAGTGCCGGGGGTTTTCTGAACAGCCTCGGTGTAACACCTGTAAGAGGTATAAGATGCAGTAACCCCCCAAATGAAAAGATTTTAATTAAAAACAGCCGGGTTTATTTCTACTGTATTCCATGCAATCCAATCATCCACTACAATCTGACAATGAGTGAAAAGAACAAGGAAATTGAAAAACTGATTGTTTGCACACACGCAGTACTGCGACTGCACAACTACGGGCACCACAGGCATGGAGGGACTGGGAATCCAGGGCTGTTATCTCAAGAAATCAGTAACTGTTTTCTTGTTATCTTGAGAAAACAATGGTTAAACCGTGATAACGAGATGGTTATGTCATTATCTCGAGAAGACAAAGGGGAAAAAAAAGTGGACTACAATGTTCTCGGCTTCCGAAGCTTTCAACCACAGCCATGGCAGTTTTTCTTGTCAGTATGTGGCATCAGGTATGAGATAAAACTTCCAATTGCAACAAATAAATATGCTGATTTAAGCTCCTTGAATTGCTGACCCTGTGCTGGTTTGTATTGGGTGCCCCCAGTTGTTGGTTTGTTTTGCCTCCAGCTAATGCTCTGATGCAGCTGTAACACAGACAAACCGAGTTTTAGCAGCTTTATTCATCTCAAAACCAGTTTTAGAACATCTGTTCAGGATTGTTGACTTGTTGGAACACATAAAACCCTAAAGCATTATGCTTTGGATTCAAACTGTTGGATTTATAGGAACAACACATGAGCTCCAAAGATCAAATCATAAGACACTGACTAGATGTGTCTGCAGTTAAGTTAGTTGAACATTTGCCTGTACATCAGAAATGCCAAATAACAAAGATGCCCCTCTTCAGTGGCCCTCATTGTTATTCCAAATCTCTCCTGGAAATGTTAAATATTCAAATAAGTCCAAGATTTTGAGGTGTTGACATAATGAAAGAGATATGTTTAAACATATTTTTTTTCTTAGTGCAGTGCTGCTGACATACGGAGGGCTCAGTTTTATTTCCAAGGATACTGGTGTATTAAGCTAGAGGAATAATAAATTATTTTAAATCGTTCAAATTCAACTCTTAAAGAAAAGCACAGTGGAATGATCTGAAGTTGGAAATGAACACCTGTTTGGAAAGGATGAAGCTCTGAAAAGTGTTTCATTTTTCTGTAATAAGTTATGCCAATGGTTTGGTTGGGTTTAATGTATAATTTAACCCAAATGCTTAATTTTAAACCTGTAGGGATAAAAAGAAAACATGGTACTGTGATTCCATTTTTTAAATTCTGTTTTTGTAAGCTCTGTTTCATAATCACTCTTTTGGGAAGACAATGCTTTAAATGTGTCTTAAAAGCTCCTAAGAACATGTGTAATTGATACGGATGATTAGAAGAGACGACAACTGCTGGGAACATATTTACAGACGTACACCATAAAAAAAAACCTTTCTCTAAATTTAATAAAACTGTAAAACAAGGACAACAGTAAAATTAGTCTAAAATTAGTACATCATTCCAGCTCCATTGTTGGGAATGAATTTGCTGATCCAAATCCAGTAGTTAAAAGTTTGTGTTTTAAGCTAAAGAATGCAAAAGAAGGTCTGATTAAGCATCTTGGGAAGATGAACAGAAATCACTAAGCATTTAAGCCACTTCACTAACACTATACACAAGAAATGTAAAATATGAAAGTGGGAAATTGATGAGCTGTAAGGATCAAGTGGATGAAGGACAGGGGAGGGAGGTGGAGTTTCCTCTTTTATTCCGTTTCTTCTTGCTCTCCATCCAAAGTGTCTGTGTTTGTGTGTGTGAGACATACAGAGGCGATCCTCTCCATCTGCACCTCAACAACCTGTGTGAAGTAAAGTGAGAGGCATTAGCAGCGACTCCTGGCTGTGTCATGTGTTTGCGTTATCAGTGTGTTCATGTACAAAGGAGGACAGAAGAAGGGAGGGGCGTGAAAGGCACAGTGAAAGAGAGCAGGTGTTGGAGTGCTTAATGGCTGATAGTGTGAATGGCCACTGCTGGCCCATCCTGATTAAGGGAATGAACCCTTGCTTTGTCTCCAAACTGAACTGGCAGCAGCACTCAAACACTGTCCATCAGGTTCTTCTTGTGGACGCCTCAACATTTAACGGAGCTATGAAAGATTTTCTTCTTCCCACTGCTATCCGCTTAGAACATTTGAAAGCGATTTAACCCACTGGAAATATGGAGACCATCTGTTGTGTCTTCTCCATAATTACTTCAACAAAGAACATAGGGAGCAGGTTTCACACAAAACTAATGCTGCATAAAATAAAAGCCTATCTTTCTGTTTCTCCTCATATCAGCAATTTGGATCAGACGGGACTCTCCTGTCTGGGGGTCGGCTTTGACCAGCATGATTAACATTGATCCCAAAATACTTTTCTAAAAACACCTATTATATTGCACAACTGACTTATTACTTATTAGTAATATTTTTGTAGAGCAACAGAAAATAAGACGAACTAGGTAATGTTTAATGCATTGTATTACCATCATACATGCAGTATCCTGCAGTTTAAAGAAGAAGTCTGGTCATATCCAGAATTCAAACTTCTGAAAGTACTTCAGACATCAAATTATTACATCTGGTGGAGCACTAATGCAACCTACTCGTTTGTGACGTCACGGTGCGGTATCGGCTGCTGATCAAGTCCCAGTGCTGTATCTGGTGTTTGTCACAACGCGTTATACAAGTCATCTTGAAACCATTCTTCTTCCAATTGTTGCCTATATATCACATGTTATGTTTTTCTCTCGCCAGAAGTTCGATGGCAAATCCTCCCTTTTCAAGTTGGCAATCCAACGACAAACCCGACCGTGGAGGATCAGGAATCGGAAAGGTGAAATAACTAATATTTTTTCATTTTTACCCAATGTATTCCAACAACCAGCTGCCTTGCACGTGGGCATTGTCAGTTTCACTATAGCTCTGGTGAATTTCAATGGTGAAGTCCTCTGGAAATCTTCAATAATTGTTGTTGATTGCAGATG
>NW_015150656.1:714868-719210 GCF_000732505.1 Cyprinodon variegatus
AAAAATAAATATGGATCCAGGCTCAAAATGAGCACCTTGATATGTGCTTGAGAATGGCTTTGTCGCCGTTCCATCCCAGTTTTAAAAGCCTCGCAGCGCAGCGTAGAGCCCACTGCTCTCATTTAGCCTTAAAGAAGAAAGCAAGAAAAAAGACAAATGTGAATCAAGAAATTGTCTATATACCAAACTGAACGATTGGTGTTCTCAACTTGAAAAAACATTTTAGATTTTAAAATGGAAAAAAGTATAACATGGATGCATATTCACCTAATTTTATTTCAGTGTTCTGTTCAAAGTAAAAGATTATAATTAAATAGACTTGGCCTTTAATACATAGGGCTTGTCTATAGGCAGTAGGGTTGTCACGATACTAACCTTTTAACTCGATACCGATACTAAGGAAAATATTCGATACTCGATGTCATTTTCAATACCACAAGGATAAAAACAAACTCCAAAATTAATACACAAAATACAATAAATAGATAATTAAATACAATAAACAATATTTTGAGGTTGTATGCTGTGCACAATATTAAGCAAGCTTGAAAAAAAACTTACAAAATTAAAATGAAGTGTTCCTTCCTTGGCTATGCTTTGCACACATAACAATGACACTAGCCAAACCAGTTAAAAAACAAAAATAATTCTCAGCAGCTGCACCTGTTACAGAAAAAAGTCTGAAACCAAAAAGTGCAAAGAATTATTCAATCACACAGTGTTCAGAAAGTGCATTTTCCTCTATTCTGCTCTTAAGATGAATGACTGTTTAGGTGCCACTGGTGGTGGCACTGTATCGATACTTTTGAAAATGAGTGTTTATATCCGGATACAACTTTTCAGTATTGATACTTTTTTGAGTATCAATACTAAAATACTTTTGACAACCCTAATAGGCAGCACTTTCTGCTTCAACAATGCAACATTTGATTGATCTATATAGAGCTGTTCCTTTGCAGGGCTGTAGCATTTTATGGCAGGAACCATAATACTAACTTCAAATTGAAAGTCAATCCTCATAACTAGAGATGTAAAAGCAACATTTTTTCTAAAGCAGACAAAACCAAAAGACCCTGTCAACACTGGAACACACTTTACAAAATAACCCTACTATGACTGCCTTTGCCATTAGATGCATTTGCACAAGTAAACTAAAACCTGGGCTTATGGAGGAGTAGCAACAAATTGATGTTCTCCCTGTAGCCAAACGGCTTGTAGGGCAGAAGTGTGGAAAATTAAAATAACGAAACGCAGAGCTAACTGTCGCACCACTGGGGTATTATCTTTTTTAATGAAGCAGTATGATGGTGTGGAACAGCTTGTCATCATGAGAGGCATCTCAATGCAGCAATCTGTCAGGGTTCTTGGCTCCGTTGTCTTTTTTTCCCCCTTTACTCCCAAGTGTGCAGGTTCAACACCTGCTCAAATGTCTTTCTGCCTTTCTACAGTGGTGTACCAATCCAGAAACACAGAGGTTTCATTTGCTTTCCTGTATGAGGCTCAGAGGCTTTACTGTGGCAGTTTCAAGATGAAAGGTCATTGGAGCGGATGGAATGGTTCTCCTGTAGAACTGAAGTTAAACCTACTCGAAACTTACGCGATCAGTCCAATGCAATCATTGCAACGCTAACCCCTTTACAAAAGAATAGAAGATCTTGTCTATTCAGACAGGCCAACAATTCCTTTTATGACACTCCTTTTAGAGACATAGACAGGTATGGGGCATTGCAGGCTAACAAAAGAAGCCAAACAACCCACATTCCAAAGGGGTGGACCTGTTCGTCCATTTCAGTTTGCATGTTTTCTAAACAAAAACAAGGCTTTGTTGGGACATTGTATAAAGCCTCGAACTCAACGCTATTCTTGAAATTTGTAATTGAAAAAGCTTCTTGGATGGGAAGCCGAACGTCTTCAAACTTGGAAAGTCCAGTGGATGGTTTTTCTTTTTTTTTTTTTTTACTTTTTTGGGATGACTATGACCTGAATGACTGAGAATCTTCACCAATGTTTTGATGATGATGTTAGTGGTTAGGTAACAAAAAGAGAAAACATACATATCAAACCAGGACATGTAGCATGGGCAGAATGTGAAAAACAAAAGTAAACTCAGTAAAATGTTATATGTTAAGGAAAGAGTTGAGAATGATATTTAATTCAGGTGAGATAATCAGGGGATTAGGGACAGCTGTGAAAGAAAGCAGGCAGGAAGACTGTGCAAAGGTAAATAATTAACACAGAGGGGTCAAACTAAGACCAGAATATACAACTAATCAATTGAAAAACACCAACATGACTCTAGAAAAAATATGTTTGAATGTGCAAACAACAGAACATATGAAAAAACGAAGAAACTAAAAACAAAAGAATGTTCTTTCAAATTAGTAAAACTTTGCAAGTGATCAAAACACAATGAAAGCTAAAGCATCCAAGGATCATAGCAACAAATGTATTTTCACTCAAACACAACTTTCCTTACTTACTGTATTGTGCTTAGGATTTAAGAAATAATTCATTAGTGTGCCCCAAATGTTACTCACTTGGTTTCCTGATGCTTGTCTCAAAGAAAAACTGACAAAGCTTTCTTTTTTGAAGCTCTCTGAAAGAAGCAGAAGATAATACCCTTTTCAGCTAAATGTTTGGTTTTGTCTCAGGATCGACACGATGGTTTATGCAAGGTCAAAACAAGTAAGTCAGCCTGAACATAATACGAGCAGAGTTTTTTAGAACAGACAAAGAGAAGCTAAATGCAAACAGTCAAAAAGAAAATAGAAAGAAATCTGTTCATTCCATTATTGATATATTTGCTTTGATTGGTTGTTGTGTTTATTGTCTTTATGCCACATTGCATGTTAGATACACCAGTCTGAAATGACCACTCCATTCTTAGCATCCTGAATATCAACCATGGTTAAGTTGAAGATATCAGCTGGGAGTATCTTGCACATTTTATCAACTGTCTTTAAAATGGAGAGAAAATGAAAAGGTGGCTCCCCCATATTTCTTTCTCTACCACTGACAAGTGCTGTAAAAAATATTTTTAGGAAAAGAATAGGATAACATTGCATCTGTTTGCATTTGTTGGTTTTGACCGACTGATTAAAACAATATATCTTAAGATGTCCCTAATCCAATTTATCTATAAAAACTCCAATATTTTAGGCCTGCATCACATGAATTGTAGGATTTTAACATATAAATATGATGTAAAAAAATTATTAGGGTACTTCATTTATAATTTTTTAGCTTAAGGTTAAAGACAGTTATATCAAAATATGGATAAAAAGCAAATTCACAATTCTAAAATGTGTCAATCCACATTATAATGCAAAACTAAACTGTTTTCGTAAACTTAGTTAGTAGGCAGCATTTCATTGAAAGATATCAGTATTAATGCCAATTTATTGTGTTTTCTTAAATAATATTAAATGTGGCATTGCATTTTGACCCTCTAATCAAATGTTACATATAAGGATAATTTCAACCTTTATATTTTAAAACAATATGAACTATATTAGATAAACTCAATCAATAATATTTAGACCTAGGTTTGTCCAAGGCATTATTAGTGTAGAATTGCGGCTCCCTGGAGCTTTTTAAAAAAATTATGAACATTTTCTTTGGTTTATTCTAATGCTGTAAACATTTGTATAATAAATACATTTAAACAATAAATGTAAACATTTCTTTCAACAATAAATTGCATCATAGCCATAGGAATCAGTGGTCATAGCTTGCAACAGATGTTTCAGTGCCAGGGATACAAAGCAGTGGGTGTGTCTCGAACCATGGATTCCAAAGAGGAAAAAAAGAAAGATAGCTGATGAGAAGAAAGGATTTAAAGAAGAATGGACCGAATGATTTGCATTACTAATGCGGAAGGAATGCCTGCATTTTTTCTTTGTAATGAGAGTTTGTCAAAAAATAAAAACAGTAATTTGGAAAGTGATTCCCCAGGAAGGCATGCTAAATATGCAGCCGACCACCAAGTTGGAATGACAGAAAAGGTGTGATTATGGAACTTCTGGATAAATTACAGGAGCGCAAAGATAGATTTAACTGCTACTGCTGCAAGTTTGTTTGCAAGCATGGAAAACCGTCCACAGATCGGACAGGTAGCGCTCTGATGCAGGGATTCAATTCAATTCAGTTTATTTATATAGCGCCAATTCACAACACAAGTCATCTCAAGGCACTTTACAGTTCAACCAGATCATACAGTCAAATTGATTCTAAGTGTTCTATCTAAGGAAAACCAGTTGATTGCATTTACTCATTGACTCAAATACAATCCTTCACACTAAGCATGCTTGTAGCGACAATGGAGAGGAGAAACTCTCTTTTA
>NW_015150656.1:719356-720892 GCF_000732505.1 Cyprinodon variegatus
CCCATGTCAGAGGATGAAGAGAGCACATCCAGCCAGTCACAGTCAGGGATGGGAACTTTCTTCCATTTTCCCCCCAAAATAATCGAAATGAAAATAACACCAAGGATTGCTGGTGATGGAGGATCTGAGATGTTGGTGTTAGAGAGCACTGCTCTTATGGATGTCAGATCCTGCTTGGTTTCTCGTGACTCTGTCAACTCCTCCCAACAGAAACACGGCCGCCGTAGAAAGATTCCTTTATCATGTTTCTATCATTTCCTCAATGCAAAAACCCTAAACCGCGCGGTGAAGGGCGGTGAAGCGGCGTACGGTGAATACCACTCGGTGAGTGTGTTCATTGTTCCTCCCTTACCTCATGCTACTATGTGACATTTGCTCCAGGATAAACATTTAATGATTAATGCTTATTATATATTTAAGCCCACGTATTCCTTTTTTATAGTGGGCTGATAAACTAAGAGCCCTCATTGCCACAACGCTTATATAAGACTTTTACATTTTTCCGGCTCCAGACAGATTTGTTTTATGTTTTTTTTTTGGTCCAATATGGATCTTTGAGCAGTTTATGTTGCCGACCCCTGGTGTAGATATATTGCTGTTACCCCTGTTGCACATACTCGAGTCTGTGACTGCTTCCCTTACAAATGTTTCATAAGCAGCTCCTCTGTCTTAAAGGAACATCAGAAGAGTTTTTTGACAAAACATATAAAACCGCATTCTCTACACATGGCCAAGGCAAGAAAGTAAAAGGTACTGGTACTAGATTGTCCAGCCTTTAACTGCTGACATGTCCAAAGAGGAGAATATGTGTGGAATTTTCATTTAAAAATGAAAGTGAAAACATGCTCTTGTTTTGTTTGCAGGAAGAATTGAAAAAGAATAAGTTCTAAATGCTTCATTTACTGGTGTCCCTGAGGCCACAACACCTTTTAGGTGTTGAATTGATGCTGACATGACAAAGGAGAGAGAGCCTTACTACTTACTTTCTGGTTTGTTTGCCACTCTCAAAATAAATGCTTAACAACATATGAAACAAGCCTATAAGAGAGCTGAATAAAGTAATTACTGTTGTATATCATGTTCAAAAGAAAACCAGAGCATCTTGATGTTACAATATGTACAATTAATGGGTCGTAATTTAGTTTGATGGTATGCAAGGCTATTTTGTTATCTTGTAAAACATTCCAACTTTGATATCATTCATATTTGTTCATAGAAATTACACTTTTTAAATGTCCCAACACTGCTGTTTGAGATCCCTTTCCTTGTTATTTCTTGGATTTCTGAATAGGAGATGATTATAGTGCTTTCATTATATTGTGATTGAATACAGAGAGAAAACCATAGTGAGCTGGAGGCTTTATTAAATAGTTGTACCAAAGAACTGAAAACTTTGAATACATCTTTGAAGTTCTTTTAACTTCCACACAAAGTTTTCTCAATTTGGATTATGGTTTGAAGCACAGAAAAGCAGAGCTGACAGTCACTGGATGAAAATCAAACACAGATATATAGAATCTTGTTCTGCAGCAAAAC
>NW_015150656.1:723770-725338 GCF_000732505.1 Cyprinodon variegatus
GGGAGAGGTTATTTGGTTGAGGTATCACAAAATCTTAACTCATTAGTTAGAAAATAACTGTTGATTTCATCTACCCTCCTAGATTTTCTTGACGTCTTTAGTTTATTGACTAATGACATTCTTAATTTCAAACTTATTTTTAACATCAAACTTTAATGGAATTGATTTTTCCATTTTGTTTTAAAAATATGTGATGCACTCTGCCAACTTGCCTAACAAGTAAATACGACCCTTCTGTATGTAGTAATTTAATATCTGTATTAATACGGTTGACAGCCTGAAGACAACGACAATAATGTTTGAAATGTTATTGATTGCTTGTCATGTCACTACCATCAGCTGCACATTTTGACACCTGTACAGTAGATTCGTCATATTAAACATTTCAGACAGTGGAGGACATTAAACGCTGGCTGACACACAAGGAAAAGTCCAAATACCTTGTCTATTTCAGTTTCTACAGGGGAGTAGAGAAAACACCTTTCCAACAGAATACCATATAACAACTGTAAAACTAAATTACAACTATATCTATACAACATCTTTGTTTGTATATAGATTTTTTTACAGTATAAAATGAATAAAGTACTCTTGAGTGGACAGGTAAATATTTCTTCATAGAATAAAGATATAAAAAAACATTAAGAACATTAGAACATTGTTTTACATTGTTAAGGGTCTATAAAACAAATAGTAAAACAAAATCCTGACTGAGTTTATCATAACTCATGTATGAAAGGATATATGAAATTGTGTTTTAGAAGGCATGGTGTTACCCATGGCGATGGTTATACATGAGGGTTTTAAAGCAAGCAGCCATTCTCTCCTATTCCCAGTACTGCATACCACCATTGACTCTTTTATGTTTGGTGTATTGTCTATTGTAGACAAACAATGAAAGACGAGGGCTGTAGGATATTCATAGAAAAAATGTTGTGGTCTTGAGTCACACAACGAAGCAGGCACTATATTGCTGTTTTTAACATCTTGTTACAGAAAATGACTGGCAATGATAATCTAACAGTGGCTGAGACTTAGAAAGACAGCTGCTATAACCCATGTCTACTGATCAGCCAACGGAATACAGCTGCTGCTGGAGATGTGCCACTTAAAAGTCAATTAAAAAAGATAATTTCCAGGCAATCTATTTTCAGGATATTGTGAGTATTTATATTGGAAAGAAATGTGAATAAAACATCAACCAATATATCATATCATCTGAAAAATTATAGGAGTAGTTATAAATCTAAACCACTTATTGATGAATAGCGTGAAAATGTACAGTCTTTGGGACAAATTCAAAGCACTAGCAAATAACTAGCCAGAACGCTGGGAATCTACCATTTCACTGAAACATGGCTCCGGGATCATAGACTTAAATTCGGTCAGGCTTCCTGAGTGTTCAATCAGACAGAGCTTTAAAGAAATGCGTGAACAAAAAACGAGGTGGATTAGCCGTACATGTGAACAGCTGATGAGGTAATTCAGGAGTTTTTTTTTTTGTCTTTGAAAAAATTTCTCGGCTGCTCTACAAAACAAGAACAAAAACCTCTGGATTTGTTTATGCA
>NW_015150656.1:726174-738213 GCF_000732505.1 Cyprinodon variegatus
CTATTTGATTTCATCAGCATGGTCCCATTGTTTTGCATGAACACAAAGAGATTGGCTATCTTTTAAAGCCTTTGCAGCCTCCAGAGGCCTTTATTTTATTTTAATATTATTTTACAGTAGGAAGACAGGAAATGTGGCTAGAGAAAGGAGTCAGGCAGGAAAGGGACTAAAACCTCCAACGGTAGCATCAAGAATTTTGTGCTTAACCCCCACCCCAAAGCCTCTCCCAGACAATTTTCTTTTTATTTTAAAGATTTTAAAGATTCTTTATTTATTGGGTCAGCCAGTTTTGTTTTTTTAGGATTCATATTCAATTTGAAATTTAATATGTTTTGTCATCATATTTGATTAGTTCAATATCAAAATAAAATTTTGGGTTGGGATGTTGTTCTTCAGGACAAACATTGAAACTAGTGATCGTTGACGGGACAATGGTTAGTTGATTAAAACGTAATCCTCTCCGAGGAGATTGATAAACTATGCTTTCTGTCCCTCAGTTTGTTTGTGTTTTTTTTTTTTTACTATTTATTTATTTAATTTTTTATAAATAACTTTTCATAATCTTTCCAAGTCAAATGTGGGAATTTTATTTAATTTGTGTATAGCACAGAGACAAAAGTGACAAAAAATCTGTGCAATCTGCCTAATCTGCCAAGTCGAAGCCTCTTTTTATGCAGTCAATGTGACATGGGAAAAAATCGGATAAGAGAACAGAATAAATGGCTTATTAATGTGCAAGATGCTCATGAAATGAGGCACATTTTAGTGCCTATTTAATGCAGTTTAATGACTACATTATTAAACTTTGATGCATATTTTACAAATATGTTTATTAGACTTAGACTTCCTTTATTGTTATTGCACAAAAAAAACAAAACAAGGTGAATCTTGACAATGAAATGTCGATTACTTGGCTACCAGTGTAACAGAGCTAAGGCCTTATCCCTGCAAAATAAATATGTTTATTGTGAAATTTAAGGGGGAGGTTTAGTCTTCCTAGTAATCAATTAGCAATCCCCACTGGTTGGCCTAGAGTCTTTTTCTTGTAAACGACCAGATTGACATAGCTTTTTAATCAATTTACTTCTTGGCTGAATGATTAGTTCTTCTCTACCTTTTGGGCCCAATTCTGCCAAATAAAATGCAAATGTTCAGAAGAAATTATTCAGCAGCTAAGATCCTCTTCCTGTTGTCTTAATGTTTTACCCACAGGTTTTATTAATAAGATTTTTCACACCTAATGTGTCAAACAGACCGACTGACTCAGAACTACAACAGAACTCTCCTCACTGAATCGAAAATGAGTGAAATGAGTGAAAAATTAAACAGAGTGAATGGCTTTAAGACAGAGGACACTGCAAGTTTTTTACCACCTCCAGAAGTTCTCCGATGACTCGGCCATTGTGAGCTGTGTTTCTAAGGGGAACGAGCTCAGTACACAGTACATGTTGCAGTGTTAAAGTACCACTACGAGAGTACGTTTGGTCCCACAGTAATTGAGATTGGGACCAAATTTACTCTTGAGTGTTACTTTAACTCTGCAACATTTACTGTGTACCAGTCGGTCAATAGACTTTGTGGTCTGGTATGAGAACACCCTGCCTGTGTTTCTAAACACCAGTAAGACCAAGGAGACAGAGACAACTTCAGGAGACTGAAAGAGACTGAACAAGCTGGTGAGGACAGCCACTTCTATCCTGGGCTGCACTCTGGACTCTATGGAGGAAGTGACTGGGAGGAAGGTGTTGTCCAAGCTTCATGAACAATACCTTCCCCCCCCTGCAGCAGACCGTAGAGGAGCTGAGCAGCTCATTAAGTAACAGACATCCCCGTATTTTAAAAGGAGTGCTACCGCAGGTCATTCATCCCTGCTGCCATCAGACCTTAAATGCCACTGCAATATAACCCAGTTTAATAAAACTGCAATAACTTATACTATTCATCTGTTTAATGAACCAGAAACTGCACTTTACCTGCCAACTCTTTAATGTAAACGATGCTGTATATATAAGTCAACTTAAATCACTCCTTTATTTTTTACAATCCATTATATATCTTGATGCACTGTATAAACTTCATTCACCTTTTCCTCCTATATGTACTTTCTGTTTGTTTATAAGAGCCCATGTCATAAGCAAATTTCTCCATTGGGAGATCTTTAAAGTTCTATTCATATATTTATATATTCCTGCTCGGTGTTTTCTTTACATAGAAAAATTAAAACCAATCTAATTGTATGAACTGGTTGATTTCTCTCTGATGTACTGGGTACTGGGATCTGAGACTTAAAATCAGTTTATCATAGAGGTTCATGGTTAATATACTTGGAGTTCTTTATTAAACAATGCTTTGTGAAACTAATCTCAGGTTTATACAATAACCCAATATATATCATAGAATATTCAAGTTATAGAGTATAAAAATATTAAACAATTATGACTAAAGCATTATTCAATAATTGTTAATTAAAGAGACCAGAGCCCTCCTGCCTAAACATTTTCTTTCCAAAGTTAAATAAATAAAATTGAGTACATATTTTAACCAAGAGCATGTTGCAGCCTACCATTTTTGATGACCAGTGATGTGGAGGCAGAGCTAAATGGTCCAGAGGTCTCACTTGTTTCTGGGCTGGAGGAGGTTGGGGGACTCCGACTCCAAGGGGTTATTGGAGCCCTCTGGGAGGGAAGGAAGCTGGTAGGCTGAGAGCAGTTCTGCAAAATACATAAGTTTCTCAATTACAACTGTATTCTGGTTTTACAAGTTTCTTACTCTTTCAGCTTTTCAGAAAAAAAACATAATTTAATGTTTATCAATGATAAGTAAACAGAAAATCCATTTGTTAGTTGTTGAGGTCATTAATTTAGATAACAAAGCTATCCTAATCCATCCGACCTCATTCAATTTGTAATTGCCTCCTTCACTGTTAGAAATTAACACATTTCCACAATAATTAACAGTATTATTTTACAGTAACTTGTTGTAGCTGATTTCTTATTCTACAGTAAAAGAACCTGCCACGGCCCCATGGGACCTCAACACTAGGGCTTCTGGGGTCAGGCTTCTCAGAGACTATGCCCCTTTTGGATTTGGCCCCACTGGGGTCGGGCCTGAGGTGCTCTTGCCTGCTTTTCTCTGGTGGGTTTGGCCGTCCTAATACCTGGAGCTCTGGTCCCCTCTTTATCAGTCCTTGGCCCTATAGGGTGAGTCTGTAGTCACCCACACTTGCTATTGAGCATCTTTTCCTTCTAAACAGAAGTATTTCTGTCTCTATCTCTTTCTCTCCCCCCTTTATTCTTGTGCCCTGTCCCTTTCTCACGTCCCTTTCCATCTCTGTGTCTGTGTTTACTATTTTATTCCCTAAATCATTTTCACAAAATCTTTACATATAACTCTAAGTGGAATCTTATCGCAAAAAACATAATTGTCTGCTTGGAAAACAAAATCTGTTGGGCTATAATCTAGGTCTTGGATTGGCAAAACATGACACAAACAGAAAGAAAACCCCAAAAATTAACCATTTTGTGTTCATACCAAACCGTAACCTAAACTCAAGTGACACATAGTCCTACAGTAAATATGACCCCCTGTGGAGTCCAGACACTCAACAAGGAACAGTTGCTCTCTACAATGTGCTATTCTTTTGGCAGAAAATAGGCATAATGTGTTAAAAAAAAAATAAGACACACACAAAATCACATTTCTATCCATATTAACACTTCCATTCATTATGCCTAACCCTGACATTTATCCTAACCATTATCAGTATATTCCTAACCCTTACCCTAATCTAATGTTGATTAACATCATACCCCAAACTGACTCTCTGCGATTACAAATGTAGGTCCACCACATTAGGACCAGCTCTCAGTCCAATAAGGCCTGTTGGTCCTCGGATGGTGAGTAAATATATCAAAAATGGTCTTAAATAGGTAACATAAACAAGTACACATCCAAACTTGCCTCTCTATCTTTGTTGGGCCTTTCCCCTGACTTCCATTAATTTCTACAGCCTAACCATGACCCTTACCCTAACCCTAGACATTATGGGTTCATACCTAACCCCAACCTTAACTTAATTCTGACCCTGACCCAAAAACAGCAATTCCCATCATGGGGTTCTGGCATTGGGTCCCACAAGGAGCGGTCGGTCTCCACTATGGTCTATTTTTCCAGAAAATGGGCCACTCAATGTGTTAAGGTTAGACTCACTAATAAAGGGACTGAGAAAAAAATGTTACAGTACATTCAAATCAGACTATCATTTGCTTGATGTTGAAAACACATAGTAAGATTTTTTTGACATAAAAATAAGATAATAAATCCATGAAGACATATTTTTTCACAGCAAGTATGGATTAAAGGACTGTGAACCCGCTTACCGTGAAAGACAGAGCCTTTCTTTTCTCTTTGATCCTCTTTATGGCATTTCTCACCTAAATCAGATACAGACTTAATCCCACATGCTATTTCATACACATTGTACAAAACACCGCATTTTGATAATATGTTGCTGATCCAGCAGCAGCTCTAACAAAATACAGGAATGCCATCTTACCTCACTGTTGTAAACAGCATACACTATGAAGATATACAGGCCCTGTGGAAAAGTAAGTTAGAAAATAAGGAAAAAATAAGCATAAGAAACAAACTTTTATTGACAATGTGTCTCTATTTAGTGCCTCATTTTGCAACCTCTGTAAAACCATGTTTTTCTCTTCACCTACAAAAGGAAAGCATTTACTGCAAATTCATTGCTATTCATTTCACCTCCCTTAACAGTGTTTTCATGTTGGATTCAAAAGAGGCTGTTTTTTAAAAAGGGCACCTTATTTAACAACAAATCTCCTCTGTTTAAATAAAAGAGATAAAACATTCATCAGACAAATTATTTGCAGAAATACCCTATTTTTTAAAAATTGATATTTGTTGACCTTGAATCAGTCCAGACATTGAGATCAGAAGAAATATTGTCCCTCCATCTAACTATCAATGCTATGTAATTCCAGATGTACCAAGGTTGGCTCTAATGGGAAAAAGGGCTAACAAAGTCATACTTTATGTGAATTGTTCAACTATGTCTGAAAAGAGATATTTGAACTAGTTTTCGGAAAACCTGTTTTATTAGGCCATGTGGCAGTATGTTCTACTATCAACTGCAATTAGAATAAACAAGAACCCTTAATCCTAATTTGATGTTAGATTATAATACAGTACAAAGGCCATATTTAAGGCAAAGGGCAGAAAAAGAGACAGAAAAGCTTTGTATGAAAATCAAAATAATCTAGGAGGAAAAGTAGGGTTCATGTGCTGCTCATAACATTAACTTTAACATCTGATCACCAGCTAATGTGTGACCACCTCTATAGAGGGTGGGGTTTTTAGATCCGTGTTCATATTATGCCAAGGCGGGAAAGACATGAGCAATACCCTTAGAGAACCAATAAATTTAGCCAATCAAAGTGTTAGAAGACAAAGTGTTAGAAGGTGATTTCCATTGATTAACAGAAAGCAGGTTCAGTTTGAGGTCTTGAGATCAAAAGCACTCTGATCATACACTAAGACAAGTATCTCAAGTGTTAAATTGATTTGTTTAAATTAAAACGATGTACCAAGAAGAGTGAGCCATAATTACTCCAAAGTAAAGAAAAATACTATCTGCTAGTTACTGACAAAAAAAATATAACATCTATTGCCCCATATAGTAGCATAGCCAAGTTATTGGGTTTGGTAGCCATTATTTGTCTTAAGTAGAGTCACAGTGGCTTGGATAGTTTTTTTTTTTCCCTTATTAACCTATTGACCATTTTGATAAATACAAAGGTGGGTTCTCAACGCCTAAGCAGCCAAGCTAGGTTTTAGCCAAGAATGATTGGTAATGGGTTGCCTAAAATAATTTAAATTAGCGTGTTTATTATTTGCTTATCTTTGTCTGATATAAAAGTTTGCTTCATGAACTAAAACATTAAACTTTGACCAAAAAAGAAGCAGGACAAGAAATTTGTAAAAGTTCAACATCATTCTACTGTTTTGCTTTCATGTAATGCATAACATATGGCAGGGAGAGATGAGCATATACAGATCAGAATTTGTAATGGGCCAAGCAGTAAGGACAGTCAGGCACAGGGGTTTGTCAAAAAGCAGAGTCCTTTTATTTAACCCAAAAAATAAAATGGATACAAAAATAGAGGTCAAAGGTACCAAAACTACTCAAATATACATGTAACAGAATAAGACTAACTCAAACAAAGTGACCTCCCTTAATGAGAGAAAGGGGTCCACAAAAGAAAAACATGAGAGTAAAAAGGAATGGTGAGAGTACCAGTCCCTGTGGTGCTCCTGAGCTGCTGGCTACTTGATTAGACAGTTGACCCTTCAGTCTTACAAACTGTGGTCTGTTTGTTAGGTAGTTTTTGATAAGGGTGATCGTTGATGCCTCCACCTCCACCAGAGTCTTCTGGAGTTTCTCACAAAGTCAGTAAGGCTGAATTGTGTTAAATGTTGTGGACAAATGATCCTCACTGGGCTCTCTGCCTTCTCTAAGTGACAGTGGTTGTGTTGAAGCAGGTGTATGATGGCTTCTTCAACAGCGGTAAGTAAACTGCAGGGGGTTCTTATTGATGCTTGTTTGCTTGCTGAGGTGAACCAGCAGGAGTCTTCATGATGGAATATCATGGGTGCCATCTACTACATACATATAACTTACACTAACATTAAACCTTATTGAGCTTTGTTTTTTTTTCTACAGAACATAGTGTTATTTTGATTGGCAGCATCTCCTAAGCAGCAGCTTGTAGTGTTAAAACTGTACATTAAAAGAACACAAAGCCTCTAATTCAAAAGCCAACACCAATATTTTTTTTTCGTATTTCAAAACAAGAACATGAAATATAGCAAAACTTTCACCTAGGTAGATATAACTACATGTAACTCGGTCAATAATGTTTAAGATTAAAGCAGCCTTGGTTTTCAAAACTGACTAAAATTATGCTCCCTATATTTTTTCAGGTTTACACAACTGAAAATAGTTTACTAACCCCAAAAAGCGTTTTAGATTTTTTCATCTTTTTTAATTATAGTACGTGAGTTTCTCCTGCACAAATCATAGTCTGGCATGGCAGATAACCAAGTTCAACCAGATCATTAGGTGATCTGCATGTCAATATATCCCAGTGTGAGAATTTAGAAGTGTTACTGTAGAGCACTTTCAGTGGTTATTCAATAAACTCATGTTATCCTATCTTTTCCTCAGTTTCATTGCTTCAGAGGAAAGCTGCTGATTCCTCCAAATCCTCCTACCAACATGAGGAAGAACTCCTACTGTAGTGTTATCTGGCCTCAAGTGGACTCTGGTTGTAAATCTAAATTAACTAGCAGCTCTCTAGAGGTCACCCAAGGGCTAACTCATTTTGATTCATTGAAGACACTGGGAGAGCAAGAGGGACGAGAGGGGTGAGTAAAACAAGGAAGGGACATAACAGACTGGAACGAGGAAAACAAGAAGGTGGGGGGATTTATATGATAAAAGGAACTAAAGGAAGTACATTAGACAGAGGAAATGAGTGCCATGTTATCTGAGGAGAGCTACATGTAGATGTGAAGTTCTTCAAAGAGTCAACATGTTTAAATGAATCTGATAGTGAAAACATTAGCCTTTTTAAGCAAAATGGAGCAAGTGAATAACAGCCCTAAAACACCAATATCACAATGAAGCAGAAGGGACTCTTGTTGTTCTTGAGTTCTTATTTTTTGCTAATGGTTGCATGAGTTGCATAATTCAAAGAATCTCCCCACTTCATTTATTTCATAAATGGCTGGACAAAACTATATTTGCTTTGTTTAGAAGCTTTTCTAAAAATCTATTTTTTTTCCACAATCAATGCAAGATTCCATGAATGCTGCTCCAATGCTGTTTAATACTGTGATTTCTGTAGATATTTGAGTGTATACTGTACATGTTTTCTTACATGAATCAAACACGCCTTATAAATGAAGCTCATCTGAATAATAATATTAAAAAAAAAAAAGCTGCAAAAGTATAAGACCATGTTATTATTGTCAGTGTTGAGTTCTTAAATTACCCTCTGTTCCCCCCTTGTGCTTGTTTTATTTCCCCTTGGCTTCCTCCTAGTTGGTCTTGCCCACACCTGCTCCCAATCTGCTAATTAGCCGGTCTTGGTTCAGTCTCCCCATATATACACCACTTCTGTAGTCACTCAGTGATGTTTTGTTGATTTGTTGATTCCTTGTCTCTGGCTCCCCACGTGAGTTTTCCCTGATGTAATTTTATTTTTGGTTCTCAGTTTTTTGTATTCTTGGATTACTGAGCTGCTTATTAAATCTGTAGGACTCACCTCTGACTCCTGGTCTCTGCATTTGAGTCCTAAAAAACCTCCACTCAACCTTGACCTTTATTGATACATGGCTCACACAGTAATGTTGTATGTTGTTATTCTTTTACATCCTTGAACTGAGGAAGCCTTTTGGATGAGAGGTCTTCTAGAAAACTAATGTCAAGTTGCCTAAGCTGAAATGTTCAAGCTACATCCTTGTAGTTTTATATATAATATATAATAAATAATACATTTAGGTTTGTTCGGTATCTTATATTTTTTCAAATAATGTCAGTATTTACACGGCACTCTCAGATTTTTCATTGCTCTAACTAACCTGTAAAGAATTGAGGATGATGAAGATGTAGCTGAGAACCACAGACAGGTGCACCAGTACTCCACATATCCATGTCAGACCCAGGACAGGTAGCAGGATAAGAACAGGACGGGTCACAGCCCTAAAAGGACACAGAAAAAAATACCTTCATTCATCACATAGAGTAGATTAATGAGTGTAAGATAAACAGTCATGTGAACATTTAGGAGACCCTTCACAAGCTTGCTTTTTTCTAAAAAAAATTATCTGATAGCAACTTTTACATCACTCGCTGACTAAAGTAATTCAAATAAACATTTACTACATTTTTCTCCTCAGCATGTGGCAATTTTAGGTCAGCAATTTCAGGTATATAAATTACTATTATTATAAAATAATATACAAATGTGTAATAATAAATTGAGATTCCAAATAAATGTTTTTTGAATATCAATCTTTTTTTCTGCAATAAAAATTACAAAGCACTAAATCCATTTCTGTTTGTTGTGCTGTGTAGGCCTCAAAATTGTTTTAGGTTCTCATGTGAGCAGTGTAATAATTCCCAGCTGTGATTGTTGCTATTTCACCAGACCTTCTCTTCTATTTCTATTCTCTTGTGCACATGACCATTCTATCAGTGGCTTTTGCTATGAAGATAGCTGGTCTGACCTCCTCTTCACATGTGGTGACATCTCTAAAGGTGTCTGTTATGATTCTGGCTTAAATGATCTGTTTACATTCTGCTTCACCTTTGACTGCCAGGCTGAATGCTGATTCTGTCCCCCTGTGCCATCTATGCCCACTCCCAATCTGCACAACTCAGCTCACCTTATCACATGGACTTGTAAGTCCAATGTGAACCAATGATCCAGTTATTGCGGATGTGAGTAGATGATTCAGTGTTCTTTCCTTGCCTGTCCTCCTGACCACGTCTTGTTCAGTTCCCAGATTACCATCTTACTTTCCCATTACTAAATTCTCTGCCCTGCTCTTTGATCTTCTGGACCATCTGATCTCTGAATACTCGCCACAACCCCCATTGTCTGATCTGTTTGCCCATTCAGTCAGCTATGAAGAGAGACAGTCTTTTTTACCCCCCTGTTTACCTGTGGAGACGTTATCCTGCTGCTCTCACTGAGGAACCAAAACAGGATGTAACGTCTTCACCAGAATCCTGAGAAGGTTAGTGGCTTCTCCTCTGAGTGTTTTTGAAATCATACAACTCATCCCAGCCACTAACATGTCTCTCCCTACCTAGTAGGTCTGGTCTGTGATGTTGTATTCTTATCAAGAGGATTTATTTTTTAATAAATCTTTAAAATGTTCACATTTATCTCTGGCTAAATTGTCCGGTCCTCAGTCTGTCTGGTCAATAAAGTTTGCCTAAATGTAGCTGTTATAGAAACCAATTGCCTGCTATCACTCGCTTCTGTCCTAATCATCTTGAGCTGCTGCTGACATATGCTACTGAGTGTTTACAAATAACTGTATTTCTTCAGAACTCCATTTTAATAACCTTGGTGTTCAGTTTAATGGAGTGCCCATATAAAAATGTGTCACTGTAAACATACAGTAAACCTTTACTAGGTTATACTCTAACAATCTAGTAAAAATGTATTCCATTTCTTTAAAGACTATTTCTTGGCTTGATTGGCTTTTATTTTTGAAAGCAGACAGGAAATGGGAATAGGAAAGAGGGAAGAATCGAACCTGTGATGGCTGCATCTAGGACTTTATTCAATTCCTAATCTGCTAAGTTTGTCATAAAAAGAAACCACATTTTTTAGCCCCTTTTCACACTTTTCTCGCTCAAGTGACACAAGTTTATGTAGAAAATGAAGCCCTTTAATAATCAAGGTAGAGCTAGGTACTGTAAGGTGGATCTGTAGAAAATTGGAGAACAAAACTGGGCTCTGCATGTTTAGAGCCCAGTTTTGCATAAAGCATATGGTATCTAAAAGATAGAGGTGAACGCAATAACAGTATTGTTTATAATGAGATGCTCACAGCTTTGTAAAACTTACCATTTTCTTTTGCTCCAAGTAAATTACCAGAAATGTCTGAGGAAGATAACATGCATGACTTTTTGAGAAAATTGCTGTTACTGGCAGGGTGCTTACATGGATGCTTTACTTTAATGAAATTATTAATGAGTGTCATCTTGGCACAGTTTTGTGGACGATTGAACAATGGCAGGAAAGTTTAAAGAAGGTACTGTATATTTCATGGAAAAAATAAAGCTTAGCTTCAGTTGAAAGTTAGTGAGCTTAATTATCTTTAGGACCCGTTAAATAATGACTTCTGTCAGTCTTAACATCACTGTATATCTTCTCTGTTTGTCTTTGGTGACACCTCAACTGTAGACCAAGAAAGTGCATATGACTAAACTGTTTTGAGCTGCGAAGATGCCATTTCTTTCAATTTCATAGTGATATGTGAAGATAAAAATACTGAGATGTGCATTTATGTAAATACAAATGAAAACCAAATAAGTCTAACACATGGTAAGTGGCTTGTACGTATATATAGTGCCTGTTCAAGTCAGGGGAGTTCAAAACACTTTATACTACACTCAGTCAATCATCCATTCATGCACACAGATTCTACTGTTCTATATTACATAAAGTACAAAAGGGGCCGCTGCTTCAAGCCATTTTCATTAATTGATTTATCTAACTTCATCCTCAGACTGCAGGAATACTGGGACCAAGACCATACAATTGTTAACCTCCTCTCCTGCTAAAACAGATTCAGGGAAGGACATACTGACCAGTTTTCCTCACTCTACTACATTCTCCTACAACCCTTCTATTTTGCAATATTTGGTGTTATTTCTGTCTTTGGCTTTTTGATTTCATGACCGGTTTGGTGGTGGGTCAGTGATGGTCTGGCGAGGCATATCCATGGAGGGAGGCACAGATCTATACAGGCTAAATAACGGCACCCTGACTGCTATTAGGTATCTGGATGTAATCCTTGCACCCATTTTCATACCCTATGCTGGTGCAGTGGGTCCTGGGTTCCTCCTGGTGCACGACAATGCCCGGCCTCATGTGGCCAGAGTATGCAGGCAGTTCCTGGAGGATGAAGGAATTGATACTGTTGCCTGGCCTACACGCTCGCCTGATCCAATAGAACACCTCTGGAACCTTATGCTTCGATCCATCCGATGTCGCCAGGTTGCACCTCAGATTGTCCAGGAGGTCAGTGATTCCCTTGTCCAGATCTGGGAGGAGATACCCCAGGACGCCATCCGTCGTCTCCTTAGGAGCATGCCCCGACGTTGTCAGGCATGCAAACACGCATGTGGGGGCCATACAAATTACTGAATACCATTTTGAGTTGCTGCAAGGAAATTTCAGCAAAATGGACTAGCCTGCCGCATCATGTCAC
>NW_015150656.1:739033-747737 GCF_000732505.1 Cyprinodon variegatus
TTTTTTACATGCCTATATGTATGAGGTAAAAATGTAGCTAACCTTGCATGCTTTAATCAGTTTATTTCTTGTGTTTGGAGTTCTTTGTTTTCCCCACATGAGTAATCTTTGCTCAAAATATGGATGTATTTATTTTATATGTTATATATAGATTTTTCCTCCTAACGTATTCATTCTCCTGCTCCTTTGCAACCATCCCTTCGGTGATCTTGGTGCTTATAAAGCCAATAACCATTTTATGGGGCAAGTAGAAAACATTGCCTTTGTTCAAACTACCATTGTTGTCACACTCCTGCACCTGGATAGAGAGATTGAGTTTTTCAGCTGCACTGTGTCAGCAAGGACAAAGCCGACTCACTCTTCTCTTTATTTCTGAAAGTAGTTTTCCCTCCAGCCTCCTGAATTGATGTTAGCTAGCACATACATCAGCTTGTTTGTGAGGGAATGAAGAGAAACAGCTAGAGAGGGAATGGAATGGCATTGTGGCATTTTTATTAGCTGCAGAAAAACATGCAATGAAAATAGTTAAAGGTGGAAGAGCCATTTTAAGGTGGGCTTTGGGAGATTTTAATTAAAGTGGAAATATCACATATATGAGACTTCAGAACCTGTCTCGAAAAAAGAAAGGATTACTGAACACTGTACCCTATATTTTACCCAATGACTGTTTGAGATAGGAAACAACCCATCTCATGACCTTTAATGGACAAGCAGGTATACATTTTGAATGGATAGATAGTAAGATAAAAAGAATATTTCTTGGTCATACTGCAAATTCCAGCTTGGGCATCTATGTATGTAAAAAGAATTTGCAATATAGTGCACAGGCTTTCAAAAGATTACATGCTCTTTGTTGCTGATAAGAGTCCAAGAGCAGTTGGACTGAGTGCCACCTGGGCTATTCCATTTGTAAACTTGTTGGCCGGGTTGTGTTGATTCAAGTTCTGTTTATCCTTCCTTCTGAAATGTCCTTGCTATTGTTATTAAAGTTTGAATTTCTGAAAGAACATAAGTTATGACAAGATTTGGCTACCGGGTCTAAACCCTCTCAGAGCTAAATAAGAGTTTCTACAAAGGGGGCATCCTGCTCATATAAATGCCATTTCCTCAAAACTCTGGCTCTATACTAAGATAATTAAGACCCAAGTTGATGATCATCAAGAAATGATGAAACCACACATTACACTAGATCAGACAATTTCTTTCTTCCATCCATCCGTTCGTCCGTCTGTCCGTCCGTCCGTCCATCCATCCATCCATCCATTTTCTGTCATGCTTATCCAAAGCTGGGTTGCGAGCGGTGCGGGTGACTATCTCCACCTCTCTACGGGCGAGAGGCGGGGTACACCCTGGACAGGTCGGCAGTCCAAGGACACAATTTCTTTCATTTACTGTATCAATAAATCATATGTTCTTGTATTGTGTTTTTCTTTTTCTAAATTTCTTGATAGTGGAAAAACAAAGGCAATCTGTTTGCTTCATGCTAGTTCCAAAAATTGCAAAAAAAAAAAAAAAAAACAATACCTCAAAGACTAATGGATGATTTAAACCCTAAAACAGCATGTTAACTGAATGAGATACAGTATACAGTACTTCCAAAAGCATTGATTTAAGAAGAAACCAGCAGTCAGAGGCACAAATTAATAGACTGGTTGTGCATTTCTTAACAGAGACACATGATTTGACGTTTACTGATGGGGCTAGTTTAAATGCATTACCTCACAGCAACAGCTGGCTTATTTGCTTTCATGTATATTTCTTTTTGTGTTTAGTCAATTTGCTCAGGCTGTAGATGAATTCCCATCAAGTACATGGGCAAAATCATTGGGATCTTAATGCATGATTGCACTGCCAGAAGACTTTGGTTAGTCAGGTTTAATAATTAAATAAACCTCTCTTTTTATACCAATAATAGTTTAGTTCTGGAATAGTTTGCAGCTACACAAAGCAGAAGTAGGATCCCAAGAAAACTGATAGGGTTTTTCCCTTTTTTTCTCCCATGTGCCTCAAGCTCGCAAAAAGTGTAAACAAATTATTTCAGAATAAGAAGTAAAAAAACTTGAGTTTAGACAGGTGGTCATGGGTCAGTTCTGAGCACTTCTAGACAGTTTACATCATGCCGCTATGCTTTAGGCTTTAAAGTCCTTTCAATGATATGAGGTTTTGTGCAGAGTTTTTCTTCTTCTTAGTCATATATTTAAATTAATCTGTTATAAAGATAAGGGCTTGAAAAATTGCGGCTTGGGTCCCTGGGGCCCATGGCTGGATTCCCTTCGGTGTGGCTGGCTGCCAGTGGAGCCCATGGACTCGTCCCCGCGGCTCCGGGGGCTCCGGCGTTGCAGTGGCTGGGGGACTTCCGCGGGACCATCTCTCCTCCTCCCTTGGTGGGGGGTCGGATTTCCTGGGTTGGCCCCTCCTGGACGCCTTTGCTCTTGGGGTCCCCTTGGGCGTATGGGGCTTCGGGTCCACTAACGCTTGCCTCGGTGCTCTGGGGGGTGCTTCTACAGCTCTTCACAACCACTATTGAGCAATTTTTCTTTGAATAAACTTTACACGCACAAGTGCACTTTCACAAACAACTACAGGTGCTTGGTTCCAGGTACTTAGAGATTCACTTCCATACAGAAAACCCACATTCTTATCTTCAGCTACCACAGTATGCATGTCAGATTATATAATACTACTTATACTTCAGCGATATACAACAAGGTGTTACTTTGTTGTATATCTTGTACTATGTCACTTGGTTGTGCTGTTCTTTTTACATCTTTTTGCAGGTAATTAAGCAGACTGAAGATGTGCTATCGTTATCTCCCTTTTATCTTTTCTTTCTTTATGTTTTTCCTTTCCTGATTTATTTAAATTGCAGAGTCCATATAATCTGTGATCTGTAATACTTCCTGCATGAATTGTAATAAATAATATGCATAAATCAAGCAGAATTCTATGGCTCCACTTGTAAAAGTAAAATCTGTTGGTCTCTTTTTTGCATCAAGACAACTATCGTTATTGCCACATTGCTGAAATATTTTTAATAGTTACTGGTCTATGCCTAGTCATTGCTGTGTCTTACACAAACCTACACCTAACAACACCCTAAAACCTGTGAAGTCAGTTTATAACTTTCAGTGTCTAAGGTTTTATTTAATCAATATTAGGAAAAGTGAAGGGGGATGTCAATACATGTTTCTGCTGAGTCTGTAAAACTCTAATAGAGTAGGCCACATTTTCTTGGCACATATATAAACATTTATGATCTTTAGCAAAACCACTGGCTATTATGCTCTGTGCCATAAACATAGCACCTAACAGTGCTATGATGTGTCATTAAGAAGGGGACACTGTATTAGAAGGTTGGGAACATCTTTCAAAATACTGTTAAAAGTATATTCAGGTGAGAAAACCTTTTCTAAGGAAGTCTTTAAAAACAGAAGAATGTTGAAATATAAAAAGAGCATATATTTCCTTGTAAATTATTTATTATTCCTCTAAATTACAAAAGGTCATCATGGAATCTACATCAAGCTCTTGCAACTGTTGATGTGAAAGCAGCTTAAAAATAGACTTCTTTAAGTAAAGCATACATTTACTTATATACACAAATAGAAATATTATTGCAAAGAGGACAGCTTTTCTCTCTATAAAAAGCATGAAGACCAGATGGAACTACATGCTCATCCAGGAAGAGCTAAATCAAAGCAATCAGATGGGCTTACTTATGTAGAAAAGTTTCAATCAGTCTGCCTGTATGCTTTCATTGAATTTTCTCTTTAAAGTGCTTTGAGATGACTTACTGTGAATTGGTGGTATATAATTAAAGGGAATTCCATTGTATCTTAGGCTGGGATAAAGAAGAAAAACTATTGGAATGTCTGGAATAATGTTATGAGAATGAGTCTAAATGGAACAAAAGACGGAGGACAGGCTTATAATGAACCAACTTAAAGATTCTGAAAAACAAAACTCTCCAAGCAAATGTGAGGCTTGCAGCAGAGAAATGTGAGTTACTCTGCTGAAGCAGGACATGGAAATGTGAGTCTTTTCCAGGAATATGAAAGCAGACACAGAGCTGGACCCATTAAACTGACAATGACATAAAACATACCAACAAATCCACAAGAACTTGCTATAAACAAAGAAATAAGTCCTGGAGTGAATCAGATGCCAAATATTGGTTTCACTGAAAGATGAAAGGTGACTTGAAATTGACTGGACATACTTCAATCATTCCTTAAGATTTCATATCATAAGGCAAAACTTAGATTTGGGCCACATAATGGTAGATGTCTCTAAACGGCCTCTGGGGAATCTTCTTTCAACCAAAAAAAGGCACAACTAGGAATAATTGGGTAGGGTGTCTTAAGTAATCCTCAGATCGCGTATCTGCAGATATTCTTTTTAAAAACTAAGATACTTTTTTTTAAGGTATATAAGTCAGTTTTTTCAGAGATAAATAAATAAGATCAGACAACAAGATCTGAATATCTAAAAAGGATTTTTTTTCAATGAAATGAGAATAGCACATTCATTTTAACTCACATAATCTTGCTATCAATCCTATGAATATAAAAAACACCTGCAAAAACCTGACAAAAGCCATACTGATAGGAGCTGCATTGACTCCTTATCAATGATTTCTTCAGGACAGATGACTATAACTGTTTTATCAAACATGTTGTGGATCTGACCATTTAAGCACTGGCAGAAATGTAAAAACTAGGCAAAAAAAACTCCCCTCCCCAGAAGTTGGACTGGAGCATCTCTGGTAACATTTGTATTAATGGTACAATAAAAACACAGCTATGGCGAAAGGCTTGCAGAAAAGACAAACAACTGTGCTGAGGCCAGGTGTTAAGTTGATAAGCCCTTGTAACTCCCACAGTGAACTCTCAGTCTCACACACTGCCTCTATTGAGTACAGTGCTCCTCAAGGGAGAAGAAAAATACTAAGCCTGTGGGTTTGTGTTTGAGTGTGGAATAGCGTGGGTGGATGGCAGGAAACAATTCATGAAGGATGGCAAAGAAGTAGAGAGTTAGAGATGCTTTTGTATCTCACCAGGTGAGATCGAAGGTCTGCATTTTTGATGCAAAGCTTGGACTGAGCATCTTAGCACGCCGATGAGCGCTGGAAATGGTCACCATGACAACACGGCACAGCACAACTGCATTGACCTGCAGGCAGAACACAACAGGAACAATGACGTGTCACTGCAGAGCCACTTGGCCTTAAGCTGACAGGAGCATTCAACTGTGTGGAAATGCATCCTGCAAACCAAAACACTAAAGCAATCTTCATGAATCAGAAAATACTACTGTAATGCTTTATGTTATTTTGGATGCAAGGGTATATATGTCTTGTAATTCTGTGGGAAAAGTACATGCTTTAACTGTTTCTTATGAACTTCTTTTTAATCTTACTGTTGTCTGCTGGTGAAATAAGATAAGAATTAGACACAAATTCTCATGTTCATTCATATGTTCTTCATAAAAATAATTTTGGAAATATGTGGCTTTGACGTTACATACTGTGTATATTCCATATTTCATATGATTAACGTATTCTTGCAGTTGACTGTTAAACACAATAGATATACATACCGTCAAGACAAATATGACAGGTCCCACAAAGGCCCAGATAGTGTCAGTTTTTACACTTAGCCAGCAGTGGTCATGTGCCTTGTATTTTTCCCCTGATATCACCAATGTTAGTCCAACTATGAGAACAGGTAGTCCTGAAAAACAAGTCATTGACGTAAAATCAACATCAGTTGTGGTGAAGCCACAAAGCCTTTTTGTTTAAAACCTAAATTTGCAACTATTACAGCCACAGTTCAGCTGGGTTCAGCTGCATATTTTGTCTCTTCTGTTCTTTGTTCCTGTTTAGTCTGTGGGGTAAAGACTACAGTAACACCTCAAGACTGTTTGTGCTACTGACTCACATCGTGTTCTCAGCTTAGTATACGACATAATACACACTAATGAATATGAGAACAGCTGCCATAAATAAAAACTGGGTTAAGGCTGTTGTCTTACAAAACATCATGTAATTTGTAACATGCAGATGAGATTTAGAATATAGAGTAACTTAGGCTGCAATTTAAAATTCAATTCCATTCAATTCAGTTTATCTATTTAGTATCAAAGGACATGTCATCTAGAGGCACTTTATAGTGATGCTTCAATCAGATCATGTAGTAAAAGTGATTAAAAGTTTTCTATCAAAGGAAATCCAGTTAATTGCATTGGGTCATTGACTTTGCAGGATAAGTTCCTCCTTGATCAACATGCAGCAACAATACTATTTTGCTTGGACTGTAATGTTGACCTTAAACAGAGCAGATTATGACATTACGCTTTTAAACGACCATAACAAAAACATGGCAAAACAAACAAGAACCTAACTGCGTGGGAAGAGAGAGCAAGGCTCAAAACAAGAATTTAGCCATGCAACCTAGAGGCTGCTCTGAGGAGCCAGAAAATTTATCTTGAGAATGCACAAAGACACAGACAGGTGTGATGGCTGTGTCCCATCAAGGAGGCATCCTGGGCCCCTGTGTTCAGGTAATGGTAATGGTGTCCAGGTGGCTAGAGATTAGACCTACCCAACTGGCACATTTGATTGGTGAACTGGGACATGGTTGAGGGACTCACATTGCTGGTGCAATGGCATGTGGTGATGGTTTGCACCTGACCCGTGGACCAATGCTTGCCGTGGCTTCCCTGTTTGCTTCCACGAGAGAAACTGGAAATATGATAGCATGGATAAGCTAACAGTAGTAAACAAGATGGTGGCTGGCGATCCAGAGAAGGATGAAATTAACTTGAGGGGCCAGACAGAAGTTATCAGCTAAAGCATCTCGATTATCTACTTCCACCTCTTCAACAACTTCACTGCTTAGAAGAACTGGCAGCAGAGAAATCAACATTTGCAGCATTATCATGCATGTTGCTTCTACATAACCCCTAGGGTATTTAGGCCACAGTATAATGTTACTTCTTTCCACCTCACCTCCTTACCACTCTTCACTTAAGATCCAAAAACCAACCGGACACCAGGAAAAAGAGTGGCGGTGTCCTGGCAACAATGTTTATGCAATGTTAATGTCTCAGCAAATGGAGATAGGGCTCACCCTACCGTTGTACCATATACAGCAATGAAGCACACCAAAATATTGCACCAATACATGCAGTGACTACATCAGTCTATTCCCTATAGTGGCTGCAATGCAAAGACTCTGCATCAAGGTGACCATATCAATGCATTTTTTTGCACCATGTTTTTTTTGTTTTCTCCCACGTTTACGTCCGATCACTTTAAGAAATGAAAATGTCATGAGCATTGCACAAAATGAAATTCTGCTTTGTATACACTCTGTGTATAGAAAATAGAAAGTCTATAGAAAGTCTATGTTGTCTAAGTATATTGACCTAAGCGGAGAGTATGTGAGGCACCAGACTCGGGCACCAGAACTCCCAGAAGGTTGCTCCATTTAATCCAACAATTCTTGGAGGTCGTTGGTTAAGGTTCATGGAGACCCATAGAGAACCTCATCAGGAGGTAGACCATGAAGTCTAAATAACCCTGTGAAGCTTTGAAGGCTGGGACCCACAGAGAAGCTCTGCAGCCAGGAACCAACTAACAAATTCATCAGGGACAAACATAAAAAAACTCAGTATATGTGACCTTTTTACAGTTCTCCACTAAGCCAAACCATGAATTTACAGAGGCCTCTATTACACATTTTCAACATTTCAGAAAGTTAAAATAGGATACCTATAAATAGCTCAGTAGTACAATTCCTGTTTTTGCCAATTTTTCTTTTCTTTGAATAATAAGTATGGAAATTGTTCAGTAAATTAGTTGAGCCTTGAGGAAGCTGCTAGTCTGTGGCCTCCGTCTTCACCCTCGGTTGCTCTATGAACTACTGTTTTTATCTACTTAAGAACAAACAAGGCAGCAACATGTCTTATTTTTCCTCTCACTGCTACTGGGTAAAAACATTACCAGGAGATGTGTACAATCCTACTCTTGATGTGAGATTATTACCATGTCCTTCAGAGACACAGTGATACTCAACGTGAAAGGAAATTGTTCTGCATTTTATCTAAAAGTGTTTTTGCTTTATTTCTTTAAAATCTAGATTTTACCAAATTTCAAATATTGTACAAAAGACTGTCACATTCTTTTTATGTTGCTGTCAAATTGACACACAAAAAAGACGAAAGAAAGAAACTCAAGCTCATAGTTTTGCTAGTTGCGCAAACAGATATACATCTGCCTAACTTAATAGCAAAGCAAAATTAGAGCTTTTAAAATTTAGGATTTGTTCATTACATTCAGATTTGTAAAATATGGACATCTAACAAGTCCAGTCTAAATACTCATTCTCCAGCTCCCTCTTTTTTTGTATATTTAGCTTTATTTGGATTCTATTCTATTCTATTCTATTCTATTCTATTCTATTCTATTCTATTCTATTCTATTCTATTCTATTGTTTTACATCAAATTGACTTCTGCGACTTCTAAAGGTAATAGGTGCATTGAAGTCCACATATATTTTATTTGAGTGAAAAGGGCTGGATATAACTGCCCTCCAAAATGTAAATATAATAATAGAACAGTTTAAGCAGTAAAAATACTTTTACAAGGTCAACATAGGTCAAGTTTGCAGTATAAATCAAAAGGCAATGTTATAACCTTAG
>NW_015150656.1:748167-767575 GCF_000732505.1 Cyprinodon variegatus
ATATATATATATATATATATATATATATATATATAGCCAAGTAGCACTTAGCAGCGACACTGTGAAGGAACACTATGGAAAGCGTAAGCATGCATCCATCCTTGTGAACACTGGGACGTAACTCAATCGTGAAGTAAATTATTCTTATTTCTTATTTCAACCATTGCGTATATTAGCTGCGACATATGAATCAAGATGCTATGACCGAAAACCTTTGATTGACAGATGACCATTGATATATGATTGACCAAATTTAGGTGTTCAGACGTATAACTAACTGGCCTAAAAAGTTTTAAATTGAAATTTTCTAACTTTTGGGACAATATTGTCTCATAAAGAGTGCATTTATATACATGTTTAACCCAGAATTATTTGACATTAAATTATGATTTCCCTACGACTTTAGGTATAATTCTATATCAAACTGCCACTGACAAATGCAAAATCTTAAACAACTTATTATGGAAAGTAAAATCCTGATCAGGACGTTATTAAAAGTGTTGGCACACTAACTACCTAGAAACAAAAACAGTTTCAGAAAAGTTACCTTATTTGTAATGCAAACTGAATGAACTGCAACATGAACCAAATTGCCTCTCCCCTCTAACAAAAGGAAGGCTACTGTTGCCAGATAGAGCCAAGGTTTTCAAGCCCAAACATCTGTTAAAACTGCAACAACCTGCCCAATTAATATATTCAACACAACAAAATCTACCAACAAAAGACTACTCCTCTTTTTACATTTAGAAGACAAACTACACGCACACATACCTGAAATAATTACATTTATTGTAGTTGATTTTGAATTCTTACCTTTAATGCCCATTGGATTCTTGGCTGGAACACTGAACATCTGAACGCTGAACTTTTACTGTGGTGAACTATAATACAATCCATTGTGATTTGTGATCAGTACATGGTCGAATGAAATCTCCCAAATAACTGTCAGAGAGGACAGAATTTTGCTGATGTCCATCCATCAAACTCAACAGGATTGGCATGCTCATGCGATTTCTGAAGTCTTTAAGCAGATCTACTTGAGAAAAAGCTCTTTCAACTGGTGCATTTTATATAGCGAGGGTGAGGAGTTTAATTGCACCAAGCGCTAAATCCTGATTGCAGCGATTTCCCTTAGCATCTTTTAAACATTCCTCTCCTAACCAGAACGCGTTGATCCTTAGCGCTAGATGTATCACACCAGATCTACCTGCTGCTAAAACTAGCATAATTCATGGCGCCACTACACTAGTTCTATGTTTTAAACACCCTGGCAGATGAAATTAAATATTGAGTGATGGAGAAAGGACAGGGAGGCTTAGCTATAAACCAGTAATGATGAATAATTGGTGGACATCTGTTTTAATTGGTTAACTCAAAAACCGATGATCTGACTCTAAACCAGCCCAAATTATCTCCACCCACCCAAAGCAATTTCTATCTTCAAAATCAAAATGAAAACAGCCCAACTGGGCAGTAAGCCGCACAATTTGGCAACACTGTCATGCTGTCATGATGCAAAATGACTTCCAAAAGGCCTGCTGTACCTACCTTGTGAAATGATGACGTTTATTTACATTTGATCACAGCATCAAATCAAGAAATTCGTTAACACTGTTCTCGCAAGTAAATTCACAAGTATAACTTTAGGAGATGAAAGTATCATAAATTGACCAGTGCTTTAGTGAAGGCCGCAGAGACAAACATTTTAAAATCAAAATAGAAAGAGAAAATAATTTAGACAAGGGATGAAGCGGCAAATGCTCTTAAGAGGGAGGTGATTGGCCTTAAAAAAGGATTTTCATTAACCATAGACGGACCATTTCATATCCTTCCACCAGCACAGAAACAGACAAGCAGTCCTCTGTTTGCCTTCAGCAGATAGCCTAAAGAGCCTAGCTTTGGCCTGCCGTTGTGTCTCTTCCTTCCCAGGCTCCCTGGCGGGCAACTCTGATGTTAAGCCATTGTATCCAGCATTGCTGGTCGGCTCGTCCCGGTTATGGAGCTCTGTGTTTCCACCTGATTCTCTGCTGCTGCTGACTGAGCTCAGGAAATTTGTCTCCCCTTACCTCTGTTGTCTAGGTGTTTCTTCCATGAAAAACGCAACTACCAGTGCTTAAAATCAGTCATCTTTATAATAACGAGGTGGTTGGTGGTGTGAGTATAGTTTACATAGATAATTTTATAAATCGTATTTTAGTCTTGGTATAATTGTTTATAGGCTAAACTTGTTGCAGTCCCCTTCAAGCATAATGACGGCATCTACTAGTTTGTCAGCTCTGCACTGCCGTAGGGCAAAAGATGTCTGCCTCCACAAATGGGAACCAACTACTATGTATTTATAAATAGCAATTTTTAATGCAAGGCAAACATAAACATAAACAAAATGCTATGCACAACTGTACCTGCTCCAGAAAGGAACGCCTACTGAACGAACGAGAGCATGCGCAAGCTCATTTCTCCTCACGCACATTCTGTTTAAAAGTTGCTGTTCTCATAGCTCATATAAGCTTACTGTGCCCGAACGTCCACCCTAACACCTAAATGCCTCAATCAGTATATAGAACGGGGAATATATAGTGGACTTTATTGTGAACTCAGTTACCTTACCATTCGGACAGATGATCACTTCCCCATTGGTCACGTAACTCCTCCTCCACCGCCTACGCCTACTCTGTTATTAGACGCCGCTGTCGGGTAGCAACAACCTATGACGACAGCGGGCCGCTGTGACAGCAAATCCCATAATGCTTTGTGAGGAGAACTCTCCACACAAATCATTCCAGGATATATCTGAGGCCTTCCTTTTCTTCCCATACACTTAGTAGAAATTTTTTCTTGTACGACCCTCAAACAGAGAAAGGTTAGTTCAATGACTGTCTGAAACCGTAGCTCACCATACATGTATGCCTGAAAATGTGCATACACAATAGAATTAGGTAACGGGACAAGCACGTAAGACGGCCTTACGTAAACATATCAGCAAATTAATAGATGATTTAGATTATCCACCTGGAAATAAAAGATCATCTACACAAGTTCATAAGTGATAATAAATAACATACACATATAATATATTACACGATATATAATTAAATAAAAAAAATTTTATATTTCGAAAATATTGATATATAATTTTATATGTGCAAGATTAATATTTATCTTTAACGATGAGTAAAGCTTTTTCTTTTTTCGCCCTAGGGCGCAAAAATGTTTGCTCATTGACTCAAGTTGTACATGGGCAGTAGCTCCTCTGTTCAAAACAGAAGTAAAGGAGAGCTCTGGGTGAACCAAAGCTACGCCCTGAGGTAATAGAAGCTGTCATCACAGTTGCAGTGCGGGTGATTGACAGGCCGAGTCACGGAAGGGAAGCAAACTTACCACGACAAACTGGAGGTGAAAGTGTTTGGACTTGATCAGCCAAACATCAAAATTGACTTGGCCAACTGCACGACATGAGGCTAACGCTTTATTTTGCTGCCTTGACTGCCTGCCTTGTTTTTCATAGGTCATGATCTGAGCCAGCATGGATAAAGACAGGTAGGACTGATTTAAAGCACTTTTTAGAAAAGGCAAAGAGGCATCAACAATCTGGGATTCTCATGGAAAATAATATAATATAGTCTACTTTTTCTAGATGTTTGTTAATTTGCATAGTTGCTCTTAAATAAACACATTCTCAGAAAGTAAATAGTTTTTACATATTAGAAAAATATAAAGTTGACTAATTGCTTCTCCATTATTAAACTGGTTCATTATTTTTTTAGGTTTGTGACACAATGTTAGACCATGCAAAGCACCTTCTGAAGCTTTGCCTTCACAAAGCCTCAGAAGGGCAAGATTTATGTACAAAATGTAAACCTGTACTTGACATTATGTTTTGTTTTTATAAAGTGTTTTTATAATGATTTTTGTTGTTGGTATTCATATAAATATACTGGTGTGATAACTTAGTATACATTGTTTTTTGGTATACGTCTATTTTGAATTCTCCTATATACCTAATATGCAAGGATGTAAGGCTTAGTAATGTAGGAATGTGAATATGTTGTTTTTGAAAGATGTTTCGCCATATGCATGTATGCTTTGTTGGATAATGTTTATATAGTGGTGTGGATATGTGTTAAGGAATTCAACTATTTCCTTCCATTGCAATGTTTTAGTACCTCAAATGGTGGTTCTTATTGTCTCTAATTGTTTACATTTCTGCATTGAAGGTGCTTGCTTTACTGTGCCACTGAATTGCCTTTTGAAGTCAAATAAAGTTATTTTTTTTGTTGTTGAATGGAATTGAATTTTCAACAGAGCAGCCCTCTAGTACTGTTGATTTATATAATAGATGGTTAAAAAAAATAGTAACAACACTAATATTGTCTTGGTGACTTAGGCAGAGAGATGCTAAACATAACTCATTAAGATCGGTTTACCCCAGCCTATGACATAGTAGAGCTTCATCCTGCGGTCTTCACTGATGTTGACAGAAACCACTTTGCTCCAGAGCAGAAGCCCCTCAACCAGCATCCAGCAGAATGATGCCATAAAGGACAGGTGAAGTAGAGCAGTCACCATGAAACATGCTACCTGTATGAAGAAAAAACATTATACATAAGAAAACTTCATCCTGAAACTTCAGTTGAGTCTATTAAACAGCATGGCACCATTGTTATTTCTTGGTCAGAGCTGTTTTGACAGGAAACCTCATGTGGTCATGATATGATATGTACGAACCTTTATGGATATTAATTTATTTGGGGAGTATTCCAGATTGTACACTTAAAATATCTCACCTGGTTCTCTGTTGCCCAGTCACTACACATCAGCAGCAGCTCAGCGAGGCCCAGAGCAATTATTAGGTTCTTATGAACAGTTGTTCGGTCTGACTTGGGGACTCTAAAAATATACACACACCCAAACATGTAAGCGCTTTATGTGTGAGACACACTGTGCGAGAGAGGCTCTTGCACGTTTATTGAAAAATGTTTTTCTGTACTGATGCACACACATATCCACACAAAATTGAGTTTTTTATTGATGTGAATCTGGCTGGGATTTATGAAATGCTTTTCACCTTTGGTGTTTCCAAAATGCTCTCTGTGATGTTTGTTACTCACCCCACAGCAATGAAGAGGATGAAGGTGAAGAGGAGGCCACACAGAGACACTCCACAGCCAATGAACGTCAGCACCTGCAGAGCTTTTTCATTCTCTGCGCTCCTCTGGCACAGTGCAACACAAAATGCATACGGTGTTTAAATACATACACATCTTGTTTATAAGGGAACCAAACTAAATCCACAGCTCCTGTCAGACAGAGACATGTTACCTGAGTTTCGTAAACCTGCAGCAGCAGGGCAAAATTGGTGGTGTGGTTGCAATAGCACACAGTGTATCCATAATGTTTAGACACAACCTCACAGCCTTTTGTATTCCACCACCCACCAGCCTCTGGCCTGCTCAGACACAAATTATAAAGCACATACAGTACATAGACATGCAAAAGAACAAGATAAAACTGGATTTTGGAAATCATGGAAACATGTAATTCGCTCTTTAAAAAAGAATTCCTACTTACGTGAGGTCAAAATCCCAGTATGCACAAACTGGATCATATACAGCATCAATGGAGTTCTGGTAAAGCATTAATATGTGATAAATACATATTTTGCAAATATGTCAGAAACATTACAAAGAATATATATATATATATATATATATATATATCAGAGGTTTTGGTTACCTGTAGTTTGTGTTGGAGCTGGAAGTGAACTGCCATGCTTACTGGCTGGTCATCTCCCAGAACAGTGGTGGATATAACAGATGAGCCCAGGACTGTGCCCAGATACCTGTGGGGTGCACGAACACTGATGCATTAAATTAAATGTTAAAACAAGTTAAGTCTCTTGTCATTTTCTGTTGCATTTTAAGTCTTTTGCTGATATCTTTCTGCTTTACGTTGAGACTTATTCTCTTGCCATTCTTCCGGCTCTAATTTGTTTCCTTCAAATCACAAGAGACCGGCTTCCCAGACCTTAATGAAGAAAATCACATTTGCTGCATGATATTATCATCTCCATGTTTAACTGTGTGGATGATAATTTCAGGAAGAACAGGGAAAATCGAGTTTTCAATAATTTTTTTTATTACCATTTTTACATTATAAGTCATTATTTATGTTTGAAGAGGAACCCCCCCAACTTTGCATTTCCCCCTATGATACTGCCATCATGTACAAAATATATCACAAAAAAGGTGTTAAAACATTAAAATATATACATTTTGTGATGTGTTTTTGTTGATTTTATTCATACAATAGGTTTTTAAAGTATTTTTTTTATGTTATTTTCCTTCCTCTTTTTCCCATGGTACATAACAAAAAAACGTGAAATAAACAAAAGAAATATATCAAGTTGTATTCTACCATATATATAAAGCTATTTTTCTAAATTAATATGTTCACCATTTGTTTCTTCAAGATTTAGTTTAAGATGGACTGAGAAATTGACAGATGACTAATCAGCCTGATTGGCAATGGAATTTTTCTCTGATTAATGAACACTCATACACTCTACCAGATAACAATTAACAACAGTACTTTTTGCTACTATTACTAAGGGAAAGAAAGGGAAGACTCGTCGTTAGTGAAAACAACATATACGCTGTAAGCATGTAGAACCATGTCTGTAGTTATGGTGGTTGTGAAAAAGTGATGACTAGCAGGAATATAAGAAGTCAAGAACAAAAGATGACTCTAAAGCAGAGGTAGAATTATTCTATATTCTAAAGAAAACTTCAAAAAAAAAAAAGTAAATTAAAATTTATTCAAACTGCTGTTTTACTTATACTAGCTGTACTAACCCCCTGAATGGCAAAGCCTAGATTAGAAAGACAGTTAAAATAAAACATCATTAAGTTAGCATTTCAATAAGAGCATAACCCTTTTTCCAACATTGCTCTCTCAAACACGTGATTTGATGTTGTGTTTACTTTGAGTGTGCTGGGCTGGTTTTATATCCCCTCATGTTTGTAAAGAGAAACCTTAAATGTATAAAAGTGGAGTTTTTTAGAAGGTCAAAAGTTGACAAAAAGGTTACAAATTTGATATTGGCCATGTGCATCACTATCAGGATATTTGTTTGCCTTCCACTACCAGTGCTGTGTTTGGCATTTAAAAGAAACTGATAATTATTATTTAAAGTTTCTTCTCCAACAAAGTTATTAAGGCAACAGCAGCATAATGACAGTTGGTATTTGCTGTTAGAAGTAACTATGGCAATTAATTTGGATGACCTTTCTGTTATTATATTATTATTGAAACTTGAGCTTTTGGTTCAGTTAAAACATTTAACATGTTTATAATACATATTTATTTTGTTAATGAATGAAATAATCAAATAACTGAATCAAGCAAATATCTGGAGAAACTGTATAATTTTAGTTCTTCTGGTGCGACAAGTGACTTACGACACCTATCAACAGCAATATATTTATCTAGATGTTATTATAATATGTTATTATAATCTGTTAGCGGTTTTATTCTGTCTGAGCAATGCACTATGGTCAACGTAGGCCTATGCAATACATCAAGAAGACCTGAGCACCATCTATCTATAATCTATATTGGCTTCTATTGCTTCTTCCGTAATCTCCCCTTCAACAGAAGCAAAAAGTGGTTTTATCCCCCAGCAAATAGTGTGCTTTATATTTTACCACACAAATGTTGTAATTGAGTAATTAGTTGAATTAACCAGTTAATAAAACTACTATTGTTTAATGTTGTTACTTCTACCGCTGTCCCTTTTGAATTTTTAGTGTAGATGAGAAAAACACTTTGCAAACATTTTGCAATCGTTGACTTTTATATTTCAAAATACGTCAGCATGTGGCTTAGATGCCACTTGGCAAATTATAATCATTACAGTATTTTAGATCTGGCTTTTGTTTTCAGTCCAGTTCAAATTACCTCAAGGACTCTATTAGTTTATATTAACTCATGTTAAGATAGGCTTGTGCAGCTGACCACCTGGTTAAACCCACAACCCCCAGTCTCATAAACTTTGGCTTGTTAACAGGTAATCTTTGACCAAGGCAGTTGTTGAGTTCCCCACCTGGATCTTCTGGAATTTCTGACAAAACAAATCAGGCTGGATTGTGTGAAATGTATCAGAGAAGGTAAATAACCAGATTGCCTATTTCATCCAAATGGTATTAAGGTTGTTGATGCAATCATATAAAAACCATATTTTAATCTGGCGGCTCAGTCAGCTAATTCAGGTGGGCCAACATTAGCCAATTTTGGACCTTAATGATGTGAGATTCTATTGTCATTGAGAACAGATTAGCGAGCTTTCTTTGGTACCAGAAGTTGTCCTTAAAATATCTTCTACAACACTGGAACTGTCTCCATGTCAGGCTACAGTTTAAGAGGTGCTACAGAATCCCACAGAGGTGCCATGCACAGGTCTTCAAGACTGTGGGCTTAAAACCATCTAGAGCTGCAGCTTGCAGACAAAGAAAGATGAACAGAGAGGCAAAGGAAAACCCGGATCTCCTGACTGATTGTTATGGAAAGACTTTGGGTGGTGGGGTGGTCTGTTTAGCTAGGAGTAGGAGAGGAGGAGGATGACCTTGTCACTGAACTAACCAATCAGAATTCTCCTCAATCACTCCCTTTCTCCCTCACAAAAGCCTCTTTTTCTTCTTTAGCGGGTTATTCAGGTCAGTCGTGATCTAGGGTTTGCTACATAATAAGCATTAGTTGGGATTTTACTATCCCCCTAGTATTGATTGAAATTTTTATAGTAAGCCCACACCAAGTAATGGCACTGACATCCGCCCCAAAAATTAATCTGAAGTTTTTCAGCTTTCTGTGGCCATCTTCTCATCACAGTTGATGTCTAAACAAAAATACATCTAGTGACTGAGATGGACTGATATGGGGGCTCGAATTGGCAACACACGACAAACCCAAATTCCTACCTCATCCACCGACACCCCCACACAAGCAATACCTTTGCCAAACTCAAACCTTACTCACAATAATTTCTACAGCATAAATACAAATGCATTTTTTGTTTTAATTTTCGGCTGTTAAAAGTTTAAGACAGTAATGGATTTTAATTTACCTCTGGCTGCCATCAGTTACTGTAGGCTCCATAGTGATGTTCTCTTCTGGATTGAAAATAGGCCGCAGAGAGCCATACCATGTGTTGACCAAGGTGATCTTATAGAACCCTGCGTATTTGACCAAAAAAATTTGTTTTCCTTGTGGCAAATTTTTATCGCTTGTACAATAAAATGAAGAGCTACAGTAGATATAAAAGTGAGAGCAAGAAGTTCAATGTTATGTGTTCCTTTGATTTCAATTATAACATTTCATATCGAATAGATAACTCATGAAAAAAAAAAAAAAGAATGAAGGATTATCTTTTGTAAGAATAACCTACCATTGTTCTCTAGATCCTGTATCTTCTGATGTGGAACAGAAATGCAGTCCAGAACAGAGTGTGTCTCTGACCCTGGCCCACAGAAGCTCGCTACCTTAGATCCCTCACCCAGCCTTTGCTGCTGTAGCTCCAGTTCTAGAAAAGCAAAACAAAAAGACGAGAAAAAAACAGTTAGTTTGATTGCAAATATGACATTAAAAGGTTTAAAACAAAATTGAAAAAAACTTTTTTAAATGGTAGATTCTCTACTGAGCAACGTTACTTTTTCATAACAAGAAATATTTTTTTTTAAGTCATGAAGTTCACAACCAGACTGTCTCTAATCATTTTTAGGTTAATACATTTAAATAAAACAAAATTCTGAGCGAGGCTAATTATCTTGCCAGTGGAAATGACAGCAAGGCTTACCACTGTAGACAAATCTGTCCAACATCCAACACTATTGCCTTCATGGGACCTATATCCGACTTTTCCTGCAGTCTAAACAGACCAATCCTGATATTTTTTGCCAACAAAGAATAAAAATATTATTTGCCCTCTTACAGTCATGTTGAGGACTTCTCTACTACATTGCAAGCAGTCACTGAAAGGCAATTGTAAATATTTTTTTCCCTTTTTTTCTTGTCCTTCTCTTATGTTGATATGATGGGATTATATTAATATCTGCTCCAAATAAAACACTGCTGTGTGAGGTCTACATTTTCCTTCTGCTCAAAGGGGTCACTTTANTACAACACTGGAACTGTCTCCATGTCAGGCTACAGTTTAAGAGGTGCTACAGAATCCCACAGAGGTGCCATGCACAGGTCTTCAAGACTGTGGGCCTAAAACCATCTAGAGCTGCAGCTTGCAGACAAAGGGCGATGAACAGAGAGGCAAAGGAAAACTCCTGACTGATTGTTATGGAAAGACTTTGGGTGGTGGGGTGGTCTGTTTAGCTAGGAGTAGGAGAGGAGGAGGATGACCTTGTCACTAAACTAACCAATCAGAATTCTCCTCAATCACTCCCTTTCTCCCTCACAAAAGCCTCTTTTTCTTCTTTAGCGGGTTATTCAGGTCAGTCGTGATCTAGGGTTTGCTACATAATAAGCATTAGTTGGGATTTTACTATCCCCCTAGTATTGATTGAAATTTTTATAGTAAGCCCACACCAAGTAATGGCACTGACATCCGCCCCAAAAATTAATCTGAAGTTTTTCAGCTTTCTGTGGCCATCTTCTCATCACAGTTGATGTCTAAACAAAAATACATCTAGTGACTGAGATGGACTGATATGGGGGCTCGAATTGGCAACACACGACAAACCCAAATTCCTACCTCATCCACCGACACCCCCACACATACAATACCTTTGCCAAACTCAAACCTTACTCACAATAATTTCTACAGCATAAATACAAATGCATTTTTTGTTTTATTTTTCGGCTGTAAATTGATTAAGAAAGTAAAGGATTTTAATTTACCTCTGGCTGCCATCAGTTACTGTAGGCTCCATAGTGATGTTCTCTTCTGGATTGAAAATAGGCCGCAGAGAGCCATACCATGTGTTGACCAAGGTGATCTTATAGAACCCTGCGTATTTGACCAAAAAAATTTGTTTTCCTTGTGGCAAATTTTTATCGCTTGTACAATAAAATGAAGAGCTACAGTAGATATAAAAGTGAGAGCAAGAAGTTCAATGTTATGTGTTCCTTTGATTTCAATTATAACATTTCATATCGAATAGATAACTCATGAAAAAAAAAAAAAAGAATGAAGGATTATCTTTTGTAAGAATAACCTACCATTGTTCTCTAGATCCTGTATCTTCTGATGTGGAACAGAAATGCAGTCCAGAACAGAGTGTGTCTCTGACCCCGGCCCACAGAAGCTCACTACCTTAGATCCCTCACCTAGCCTTTGCTGCTGTAGCTCCAGTTCTGGAAAAGCAAAACAAAAAGATGGAAAAAAAAACCCAGTTAGAGTTTGATTGTAAATATGACATTAAAAGGTTTAAAACAAAATTGAAAAAAACAATATTTTGTATATATGAACAGAATTTAATCATGCTGTAAAGACAACTTTTTAAAATGGTTGTTCCACCTCTTTAGCTTCTCTACTGAGCAATGTTACTTTTTTATAACAAGAAATAGTGCTTTTAAGGCATGAAGTTCAACCAGACTGTCTCTAATCATTTTTTAGGTTAATACATTTAAATAAAACAAAATTCTGAGTGAGGCTTATTATCTTGCCAGTGGAAATGACAGCAAGGCTTACCACTGTAGACAAATCTGTCCAACATCCAACACTATTGCCTTCATGGGACCTATATCCGACTTTTCCTGCAGTCTAAACAGACCAATCCTGATATTTTTTGCCAACAAAGAATAAAAATATTATTTGCCCTCTTACAGTCATGTTGAGGACTTCTCTACTACATTGCAAGCAGTCACTGAAAGGCAATTGTAAATATTTTTTCCCTTTTTTTCTTGTCCTTCTCTTATGTTGATATGATGGGATTATATTAATATCTGCTCCAAATAAAACACTGCTGTGTGAGGTCTACATTTTCCTTCTGCTCAAAGGGGTCACTTTAAGGTCATGAAGAGTTCAGACTGAAGTATGATGGCAGTCTAACAAAATTGTTAGACCATGTAAAACAACTGGTATTTCAGGAAAAGAAAATTGATATTGGGTATTAAGACCTCTTTTGTAAACTTAGGGACATACATGTAACCTCTAAGCGACCTCCAGAGCACCTACATTCTTCCAAGACTCAAATAAGGTTAGATTTAACTTTCTAAAATGTTAAAACGCATTTTAATTTCTAAATACATATTATGGATGTTTGCAAAGCAGGCTTTCCTTTGTGAAGTTTTTTGGAAAACCTAATACCAGGGTAAAAACCTTAAATAGCATTTATCATTAAACAAAAAGCTCTGTTAATAAAAACATAATGGCAATGATCAAAAATTGCTTCAATTATGGTGATAATATATTAAAGATAAGACAGTTATTACTCCCAGATATTATTCTTCTTTAAAAAAGCAAGATAACTGTGTTCAACTCATATTAAAACTAAAACTTGCAGCAATGAAAACAAATAGATATGTTACAACAATTAAAAACATGCATCAGTAAGAAAAGTACATCTCAGAGATGTATACAGAACTGAATCATGTTATTATGATGCAAAACATTTTTCTTAACTGGATTATGAGAATTTTCTGTAAACATTACTGACCAAATCATTGTGACCCTGAAAAGAGAGAGTAAAAATAGTACCATTTGAGGAAACTGCTCTTTCTGGAAACAGCCTCAGCAGGAGCAAGACGTGACTTTATTGAAGACTGCAGTAAGGTTTGCTTAAGCTGTATCTTTGGAAACTAATGATTAGCTTCACAAAGCTATCACTTTCAGGATCTTCATATATGTTAGAATTCCCCATCTGGTCATCACCCAGCTGGCCTGTGGTTCAAGCTCTGCAGGCTTTGATGGAGGACAGCTATAAGGAGCTATCCACAGAAATGTCATATGCACACACTTCAAATGTTCTATGTAATTTATAAATGGCCAAATATCTTTGAAACACAGATGTGCACAGAAGTGTGAAACATTTTATACATTGATAAAAAGTTATGTGTGATATACTGAATAGGTTATTCTACAATAAAAACTGTACTTGGGTTTATACATAGATTTTTCAGCAGGGTGAATACCATGCATTGAGAAGGTGTCAATGATGATCGTTCTTTACCACATTTAGTCATGTTTGAGCTTTATTACAGATGGTATAAATGAATTTATTTTCTTACGATTCTACACATAAGAGCCTGTTATGTGAATGTGACAAAATGTTTTGTGAGATTTGTGTGGCCCACACTGTGACTGTGTGTTGTTGTCAGCACAGTACACCAGTGCATTTGGTAAAATGAATTTTGTTTCTACACATCTACAATAGAATATGTATGTATGTATATAGAGTATACATAAATAAATATGCCTTTGCATTATGATTATTATAAATATTCGATTTTAGTGAAAAACAAAATCGCTGTTTTTCTTTACATTGTGATATATCACAATATCAGAAATATACTTTTGTGCTTTGCAACATCTTCTTTTGATTTATAAACATTAATCCTTATTAATTTATAATGGATTATAGCTTATTATATATATCAAAACGTGTAAAGGGAAAGCCAGTCCATTTGAAATTGATCTGTAACATTCATGCATATATCTGCCAGAGAAGAAGAAAGGGTCATTTTGAGATATGTAGCTTATTTTGTTGCTATTTTAACATCTCCATATATTTGGGCCAAATTATCGCACCAATACCCTTTCTGTTACTTACTGCTTTTGTCACTTTCTACTCAGCAAAGACGATTGAATTGCAAGCTTTAAACATGGTCCCTACCAGGCTAAGTTCATTGGGTCACTTTCCAGAGTACGACTCATATCTTTACCCAAATAACAAAAAATAAGCAAGACCTGTCAAGATAAGTCTTAGGTACAAACTAGGTCAGCTTTATGAAACACCCCTCCATTATATTGCTTATGTTGTTGTAGATAGTTTTGTTAGAAAAAAATCTCCTTTTATGATGTATTCACTGCAAAATTAGTGACATGACATACATGATACTTTCCTATATGTTTTTATGTTAGAAGAAAATGCTACCATTTATGTAATATATTACCTCACCCCTGTGGATATCTTAAATCTTTCGTACAAGATATGTCACTCTTTTTTTCCTTAGGATTTTAATGGTGAATTTAAACTACAAATGTATTGGCTCTTGTTTGATTACATTCAATGAACAGGCCAGCAACTCATTACAAAGCAGACATTATGAACCTTTCACCAACATTAAAGGAGTATTACCAGAATCCAAAACCAAAATCCTGTGTTCATGTTAAAGATTTTATTATTCCTGAAAGAAGGTTGGGCAACTCACTGATATTTGGACTCTGAATGGTCACATGGTCAGTCTCTGCTGTCAAACTTGGGCTCAATTGGGTCACCATCTTGTCTATGCTCTTCACAACATCCATAGGGCCGTTTACCACCTGCAACCCAAAGAGTAACAGTGTGTCAGCATCAGCAGCTCTTACCTTAATCATCGTGGCCACAACTACAGTCTCATCAAAGCTAAAGATACTTTAACATGAACTTTCATTACAGCACAATCAGAAATACTTTCAGTGCCATCGACGATTTGCAACATTCTGCAGATTACTCAGGTAGGGCACAGAAAACTAAACAGCAAGGCCTACAATGCATGCCTTTTTGATTCTGCCATTGTCTTTTTCTAAACACGGCATTCTGATTTCAGTGTGCCCATCTAAAAGCTGAGCCTTGGAGAAAGAGCTAGGAATAGAGCACGGGAGGTTTGTGGATGAGTGGCAGCCTCAGTTTTTCAGAGTACTTCTCATCAATTGAGGATGCGTTGAGGTGGCCTTGGAGCGCTAAGAGGCTTGGGGGTTGCGGGGGATAGAAGGAAGGCAAAGCACTGAAAGAAATACAGCTTTTCACATAAGGTAGTTGTTGAATGGATCTATATTCCACACACCAATGGTGCAGAGATGCAAAAAAAGCCGTACAACTAAAATGAAGCAAAATACCATTTGAAAACTGGGTTAAAATCACATGTGTTGTGAGAATTAGAGTAAAACCAGAATGATTAACCAACATCCTGTAGGAAGATTTTAAGATGATCTACAATGTTGATCATTGCAGCTGATCTAATAGTATTGCTTGTGGTATTCACAGATGCATACTGTCCTCTAGTGTTTGGTACTGAATATAACAAACAGCTGCCACCAATGCAATATCAATGAATTAGGTCATAAATATATTCTTAGGGTGTGCATAGTTTACCCAAATCTCTTCTGTACCAAACAGGTTTCAGATAATTTGATAAAATATATTTTCTGATATATCCTGTTTTCTAAAACTGAGCTTGTGTTAGATATGCTTTTCTTCTACATTTAAAGCTATCAACTTTTGTCTCATTGGACCATCAAGATTATCTTTCATTTTTATCATTTTCATTTTGTAATGGACTGGGAATGAGAAGATTTTTTTGAAATCTTAGGTATGATTTTCTGGTGGAAAATTTTGCTGGACGATATTGCAATAAGGAATAATGTAGTGCTTCTGCAGTGCAATGATTGTGTTAACTTGAAATACAAATTCTACCTCTGTTTTTCCAAATTTTAACTAGCAAGTCTCTGCCCTGCTTCTCAATCTTTAAGTTCTAATGCTACACTTGCTTTGCTAAGGAAATGAAAAAGGTGAGTGGAGACCGATGCACCATAGTGAAACCTTTTGTCATCCAGGCTCTTTAGAGAAGACACAAGTAAAACAAACAAGCATACCAACATAAAATATTGAGCTCATTTAAAATTATCATGCAATTAACTGATTTATTGTTCTACATTACAGGTTTATTAATATCTTTTAGGAGTTTATATTCAACCTGTCATAGCTTTCTTAAAATACAACTGGATGATAAGGGACAATGAAAATCTCTTTAAAGTATTGCAAAAGATTCAAAATAAAAAAGTAAACAGCTGATAAACACTCAATATATGTTTAGCCTTTAACAGAATGGCTGTATTTGTACATTAATTTACACCAAAGGAAACTCTGCTTTATCATACATTTCCTTTAAAGTGGTTGGTGGCACAGAATGCTATTAGGACCATTAAAGTTAAGAGGGTTTCATATTTTCCATCCAACACAATTTTGCTTCCACAAAACTCTGATAACAATTTGTCTTTTCCTTTCATTCAATTATACTTTTTTGGTCTATCAGATATATTTGCTGTAAATGAAATTAAGTATTATATGGTGATGATGATATGAAAATGTGACAAAATGTGAATGTTAAGGTCAAGGTCACATCTTGTAGAGACGAGACATAGAATTTTATTTGGCACTTTTTAGAGGTCCAGGTTAATATTTGTTCTTCTGTCCAAATGGGCCATTTATTTCTGTGTTCAGTAGACTTATGGTTTGATGAACTGTCTGATTCATCATTCTTGGTGAGGATACTGATTTGGAAAGTGAAAAATTAACAACATTGCTGATTGTTTACTTATTTGTTTGAATTTCCCTTTTAGGTTAAGGAACATTTTATTTGGACCGTCCAAATTTTGTTTATCACAAGAGCCATTTTTAAATAAGACTTTTATTGTTTCACACATTTTCCCAAATATTTAAAAAACACCCTCTTCAACTGGAGCATCAGCATTTTAAAAAACAAAGTTAGAGCCTTGGCATGATATGTTAAAGACTTGCCAACAGATAAAGATGGTGTCCACCAGTTCCTCTCAAGGTTATTTTGTCCATTATAAAAAGAGATCCTTGACCTTCAATACTCATTAGAAGGTATCTAACAAAAATAAATGTGACAGACAGGATAAGGTTTGTGGTTTTCTACACTGAGATACAGTTAAAAGTTACAATTATTTTTCAAATTATAAAACCAATTCCCAACACTTCTTCACTAAGATCTTAACAGAGGCAATTTAATCAAATCATCCATTCAGATTGGTGAAAGGTAAGGCAACCCAACTCAGTATATAAAGTCATTGACGTTCCAGGATTTGAACCTCCTGGATGAGCATGCAGCAACAGTACACATCCAGTTATGTTGTGCCTGTAGAGACCTCTTTGACATGGGATTTAGATCAAAGGTCCTGATCAAAAATAACATCCAGATTTTTTACTTTATTATGTGAGATCAATTTAATCCCATCAGAATGAAGTGACTGACTAATTAGCGTCCTTTTCAAAGACTGTGGTCAAAAGACTATAACTTATGTTTTGTTTGCATTTAGGACCATAAAGTTAAGAGTCATCCAGGATTTTATGTCTTTAATACATGCCTGTAGCCTATATAATGGTCATCTGGATATATACATATATATATATATATATATATATATATATATATCCCTGTAGAACCCCACAGCATGAGAAAGATTTATCATTGAAACGAAAAAACAGAAATTGGTCAGATAGAAATGATTTAAACCAGTGTTATTATCTGAGAATATCATGAGAATATCATTAGTGTTTTTTACCAGAGCTGTTTCGGTGCTATGATTAGCACTAAAGCCAGACTGAAACTCTTCAAAAAGTCCATTGTGGTGTAAGTCGTCACACACTTGTTTGGCAATTATTTTCTTAAGAAGTTTAGATAAGAAAGGAAGATTAAATATAAGTCAATAATTGACCGAGTCAACTGGGTCAAAAGATGGTTTCTTAAGTAAAGGTTAAATTACAGTTACCTGAAAAGCCTAAGGTATACATCCCTGTAACAGAGATAGATTAATCACATCTAAAATGTAGGAGGAGATCAAAGGCGATGCTTCCTAAATTACCTGGAACTGGATCTAACGCATAAGTTCAACTAGATCAAAGCAGTCTAAATCCCGACTCAGATTCTATGGCTACCTCAGATGCTGCCTCACCTTCCACAGATAAACCAATCACAGTTAGAGGAGTTCCAATGATATTATTTTTTATAAAATCAATCTGATTTATAAAGAATCCCATAAAGTCATTACTGCTAAGTAAAGTGATTAAATAAATAATAATGTCAATGTTTTCATTAATGCAAAAAACAAACCAAGAAATCTAATCAAAATGTGAATTACAGATACGGTGAAATCACTCAAAAATCACTATTTTTGTAAATGACTTTTTAATGTTTTCTGTGGAAAAGAAGATAATAAAAGTCACCTTCCATGATATGCATGTGTTTATTCAAGGCCAGACTATTGTAGTTCTTACAGGAAGTCCACAAAATGCAGCCTTTAGCTGATACAAAATGCTGCACCTAGGGTTCTGATAAAAATGAAAAACAGAGGTCATGTGTCTCCTACTTTAGTTTACAAAAAGTATTTGAAATCCTACTTCACATTTACAAAGCCCTAAAAGACAATTAAGCTCCATCATATGTGAGAGATCTGATTTTTCCTTATGTTGCTGACAGAGCACCATGCTCCCAAAATACAGATTTAATACTGATTCCTGGAATTTCTAAAAGAAGAGAAGGAGGCAGATCTTTTAGTTGTGAGCCTCCTCTCAGGGGGAAACAACTTCCTGTTTAACTACATTACACAGATACCCTGTCCGCTTTTGGAATAGACTTAAAACCTTTGCTCATCATAAAGCTTATAGTTAGATTGGCTCAAGCTATCCTGAGTTATCTATAGGTTTGCTGCTAAAGGCTTAGACTGCTGGAGAATAAAGGAATCACCTTTCCTTATTTTTTCACATTCTGTTTTCATTCTCCAATTTTGTGGATGTATCTCATATTAAGGGGAGGTATCAGCTGGGCCAATTATACACTGTTTATTTTTCCTGTTTATGTTCTATTCATGGCAGTTGGTTCGGTTTTCACAGCAGATAACTGCACATGCATTTTTCCTCCTTTTGACCCAAAAGAATGTTTAGTTCATCTGCTTAACTTGTTCTTTCCCAAACAAAGCCGGTTAAGGAAGTAGTTTACCATTACCTTTGTTGATATAGAACACTTATGGAATGGTGGGTTCATATCCATGCCTAGGGTCTTACTGCATGGAGTTTGCGCATTCTCCATGTGCATGTGTGGGTCTTTTCCAAGTATTCTAGTTTATCCAACATTCAAGTCCTTTTATCTTATATAGATACATAGATACATAGATTCTTTTAAATAAACTTTATGTACTGTATTTATCTTCAAACTTTCAAACCTTTTTAAACTTTTGGTCTTTTTCGTTTGTTTTTTTTTTGTTTTTTGCAGAGGTTATGATTTTAAAATTAGTGTGAGCTTATGAACATTGTCTTTGAGAAGAAATGCTATTTTTAATAACCTGTACTTAATCTGAATTGTAATATGAATTATCTTTGCTCTATATGAATTGCAGTAAATTTCACAATTTTATTCAGAAAACCACAGTTTTTTTTTGCACACTCACAGATTAGCCTTCATG